>NW_008600382.1:0-5956 GCF_000691845.1 Merops nubicus
TTCCAATCATTGTGATTCTATGATTCTATTCTATTATTACAAAATCAGATAGAAAATTATGCATGTCATCATCTCAATAGTTCAAAGTATTAATTTATTACTGAAGTACGTAATAACTTTAAAATACACAGCCATATTTTATTTTTTTGGTTAATGTAGTACATCATAATATGTTTTCAAAGAAGCCAGTATCTGTCATGTAATATATGAAAAGTCTATAGATACTATGATCTTCATTGCATACTCTGACAAGCAGTAATGTATTTCATGTCAAAAAACACTTCTGAATGTCTCCTTATGCTGCAGTATGTCTTAGTGCCTCAAGTAAAAATGGTGTTAAAGAACCATTTAAGAACATTTCAATAATCTGTTCTGACTTCTGAACTCTCATGATTTAGCCGCGGTTTTAACGATATGTCAACGCATAACACAGTCCAGTACTTCACAAAGCAGTATGGCTGTCTAGAACCATTTATCTTTTCCTTTATGCAGCCTTATTTAAAACCAACATCAGTGATTTCTTGCATTGTCTAGCTCTGAAAATACAAAAGAAATTAAGTCACAAGAATATGAGTCTGAAGGGTAAGGGAAAAGAGTTCAACTGAAATACATTAAAACTGAGATGTGCATACATGACCAAAACTCAGCTAAAGTATGTATTCTTGTGCTAGAGGCAGGATGGTTCCCGGACTGACTATTAATTTTGGTTAGTTTGTGCTGTAGGATTAAAAGTGTTTTGTTTTGTTTTGTTTTGTTTTTTCTTACATGTGATCACAACTCTGTTGTGGTTTAAGCCCAGCCAGCAACTATGCACCATGCAGCCACCCGGCACACTTCCCCTCCATGGGATGGGGGAGAGAATAGAATGGTAAAGTATGAAAAATGGTGAATTGAGATATAGACAGTTTAATAGGCAAAGCAGAAGCCACACATGCAAAGAAAACAAAGCAAGGAATTCATTCACTGCTTCCTAATGGTAGGCAGGTGTTCCGCCATCTTCAGGAAAGCATGACTGCAGTGCACACACACATACCAGTCACTTAGGAAGACAAAATGCTGTCATTCTGAAAGTGTTCACCCCACCTTCCTCCTTCCCCAGATTTATATGCTGAACATGACATCATATAGTATGGAATATTCATTTGGTCAGTTGAGGTCATCTGTCCCAGCTGTGTCCCCTCCCAGCTTCTTGTTCACCTACTTGCTGGTGGGGGAGTGGGCAGAAAAGGCCTTCACTGTGTAAGCTCTGCTCAGCAATAGCTAAAACATCCCTGTGTTTTCAACACAAATCCAAAACATAGCTCCGTACTAGCAATTATGAAGAAAATAAATTACCCCATGCAAAACCAGCACAGACTCAAAGGTTCATTCATGCTCAATCAGAACAAACACATGTTCCCACCATAATGTTTGTGGTACAGTCTTCTGGAAATTAGTTAACTATACTTTGCAACCTTACTCAAAAGAATGTCTGTAGTAGTGTACTATAACGTTATAAGAAGACTGTATAGGTTCACAAAGATGGTGCTTTTATCTTGAATGCAACAAACAGTTGTTTTTAAGCAATGAAAACACAAAATGGATTAGATTATAGCTTTTTAAGCAAAACTAGACCATCTGATGAATATCAGAGGTAGTGTATGTGTTCAAAGGTGAGATTCAGAATGAAGGGAAGCTGTTGCTTCATTTGGATTTTGCACTGAAGAGTGGGAGAGTAAGAACACTGAGAAGCAGGGGCGGGGGAAAGGGCAGCTGATGCCACAAAAATCTGTTAAAGTGCCATGTAAAGTATAAAAATGTTCATTTTTCATTCAACTTGGCCATGGGGTTTACAACTCTTTTAATCGTAACAAGAAGATGTGATATGGAGGTGTACGTAGTATGTACTAATTTAAATTGAAAATACAGCCACATTGGATTAGAACCTGTCATTTGCAAAATCTGGTGGACTGGAAAAAAGAAAGGGATTGAATGACAGCTAGGAAGTCAGTTTAATAAAAATCCTCTTCTGTCACTGAACCTCTGTTAAATATTTTACATAGTAAATATACCAGTCCTGGGAAATACTCTAACTTACTAGTTTTCTTCTGGAAATATATAAATCTAAACTAGACATTGAAATTATTATTTTTTTTTAATAGGGGAATGTTGCTTTATGATTTTTTTTTTTTTTTTTTGCGGTTTTGTTCATGGTGGTGTGTGGTTTTGTTTTTTTTTTTTTTTTTAATCTAGAGCATGAATGATTAAAACCAATTGTATGTGATTACTTATTTTAATAACTGCCTTGACTGCAGAATTTATGATGAATTTTTGTTTCTCACTTGCATTTCTACCCACTGACTCGTCATTGCCATGACTGTTACCAAGTGTCTTAGTGCTGAAACTCCTACACATTACACGGTAAATCTGTCTTTCCATTCAACAGTTGGAAGTTCTCCCCCTCCCACAATTTCTCTTATGAGACAGAAATCAAACAGAACTCATCCCTGGCCCAGTACTCATTATAGTGTCTAAAATGTCATCTACTTTACCTATACTTGCGGAGGAAACAGCTATTGATGCTCCACATCCCCCCTCCCCCCCTAATGAACTGGAGATACAGGTCAGGAATATTACTTCATGGTGTGCATACTACTTGAGGGCTTGGTGTTTGTGGAAAACAAATTCTGAAAATATGAGGTTCCTGAAAGTATAAGAGCAACAGCTTTCCTTGTGCAGACCATTGTGTAGCCAAAGTGGGTGTATTTGTTGTAGTGACAGAGGTGGCATTCTCTTCATCAGGGTTATAGGGAGACAGGAGAACTGTTTCAAGCACAGATAGAAGTACCTAAGTGTGTACTTTGAGAAACGGAAAATAAGCTTCATGAAATCATTGTCTGAATTGTCATAACTGGAGAGAGGTTCTCTTTCATTCCAGTGTGCTGCTGTGGATTCCTGTAAAACTAAACAACCACAAAACTGACAGCAGAAAATAGACTGTTTAGTTATCTGATGGTGGATGAACAGTGCTGGGAATGTGAAGGGACATACAGTAGTGCTTGTGATTGAAAACTGATTCCCAGAGAAGAGTATGTCTGATGTGGCAGCACAAGTGCAGGATGTATAGGGGAAGACAACAGGGTGTCTTGTTGAACTAAGCCAGAATCAGCTTGCAATGGAGGACAAGAATGTGATATATTTAGATTTATAATTTTCAGTAAAGAATTTATTTACTGAAAGAGTAAATTGAAGAGTAAGTTGAAGCACTGGAAAAACTTCACCGGGAGGTGGTGGAGTCACCATCCCTGGAGGAGTTCAAAAAAACCTGTGGATGTGGTACTTCAGGACATGGTTTAGTGGTCATGGTAGTGTTGGGCTGATCATTGGACTTAATGAACTTGGAGGACTTTTCCAACCTTAATGATTCTGTGATTCTATGTGTAGATACAGAGGTTTATACTGTCAATTACTACAATGTGTATGCAAATACAGTTCATCAGGTGATTTTGCAGCTGAACACATCTATTGAGAGGACATCAGTACTGTTATGTATGTGATGATGTTATGTTTATGATAAATCAGAGTTGCAATGAAATCGCATGATAAATAAATAAATAACATTTATCACATCTCTTGAACAGTGATTTACTGTGCAGTTACATACTTTCTTCAGAGTTTCATTCAATAGTCAGAAATATCCTTAGTAACTTCAGATGTAAATATGCACCTTCTTTAAAGAGAAAGCTGGTTTGTGAAAAAAAAAAATCTTTTATAGGTGAATTTCTTCCTTCTAAATTGTGCTATCACCATGACCTTTTCATCTCTATTTTATTCAAACATCTTATAGTATGAAGGACATGTTTGGGGATGTGTAGATTATAGGGTTGATTTCATACTTAGCCATAGGACATTAACAAGTCTTAATTAATGTGCCTGCACCTTCTATTGACATTTATTTTATTCTGTAATACAAAAAATGTGACTGCTAATAATGTTGTCTAATTGCATGATGTTTAACTTTTTACTAGTCTTTGTATTAACTAACATTTAAATCGGTACCTGGTCTGCTATCCCTCTGTTTTATTATTAATCTGTTTACTAAGGAACAATGTCAAAACATAGACCATACGGTCTCATGATATATCTTTCAGCTCCATGCAGGCTTAAAGGATGGCCCGCTTCATAAAACTAAAACAAAGGTCATGGACTTTTTTAGAAGTGCTAGAATATTTTATTGATTCCTAGGTTAATTCTACATAATAAATCTCCACTAAATGCTATGAACAATGGAAAACAAAGGGTGTGTCATAATTCTTTGTTGATAGGTGAAGAAAAATGTTTTATCTTTTCAGTATGCCATGTCTCATCTTATGTGCTACTTATATGAATATATTAGTTCTATGAATAATTTTGCATCTATTTTTGGAAATCATGACAAGATCATTGGGCATGAATGGCTGATAGTTCCTTTTCATTTTAAGTATGTTGATTACTGGTTTAAGACTGCATTATGCTACCTAAAAAGCTGGAGAATGCAGTTAAATGTTTGAAGAATTGCAGTCATATCTAGTAGAAACCATTGGACCAAGGGCTTCACTCTTCAAGAATGATTTCTAGCTGAAACGAGTCTATCAGCCTTGAATTTTTCTTTAAAAAGAAACATGTTTTTGTCTTATGCATATTCCACTGTCTTTTGTGCTGCACATAATTACAGTATTTGTTGAATGAATTGTTGTACATGATAAGAATGAAGTAGTTACCTATTGACTGTTTAAAATTGTTCTTTGATTATTTTTTTTCTTCAATACAGTTGAGACTAACAGTCATTTGGTCCTGAATTAGGACTTTCATTTCCATTAGTCTAACACATCTCTGTGGCTGCTGAAAAAGATAGCAATGCTGCAGTTATAGGGCTTTCATATGGCTGATCCAACATCAGCTTTTATGTTGGACCTATGTCAACTCCTGCTCTGATTTGCATGTATTTTGTAATAACTTTTCAAAACAATCCATGTTTCAGAGGATTTTGATGTCTGTTATTGTTCTCTAGTTAATATAACACAAACACATACAGAGAGTCCACTGGACTACACTGGAAGAAAGTTTCAGCTGCAGATCCAGAGCTTTATAAGCAGTGGAAGTACACTTTATGTGCTCTGGTTGAACTGAACACTACTGTGTCTTCAGAGCTATCAATATTGAGGATGAATGATTGAAGATAGGTTGAGTCTGTCCATATGCAGAAATGATGCACTTGGCTACAAAGTAGGAATCTGGAAAGGGAAAAATGATTATGGCAGCAGATATTGGGCCAAAAAGCCTTTTGCACATATTTTCTTCCTAGATGACTTGCTATCAGTGTTCCATTCTGTCACTCATTAGTCCCATGTTTGAATGAAATCCTGATTTTCGATTATCAGTGTTTGCTGAGTAAGGGCAACATTATCAGGTGTGTAAAATTGGATCAGTGTTGCTGAGATATATCAGCATCCTGGATGACCTCCACAGGAGTTTGGAGCTTCACCTTAAAGACCTTATGTTAGCAGTGTATGTCAATGCTATGGATTGAAGGAGGGTCTTGTAAACAAATTGTCACAACTGTGCTGTAGTTTTTGGAACACCAGTAACTAAGATCTTGATGTGTTGCTTTCCCCAGCTGTTATTCCTCTGAGTTTGTCCCTGTTTTTTTCCTTTCCCTGCTGGTTAGTTTGTGTTCAGTGTGGATTTTTTCCTTCCTCCAGAATTTTTTTTTTTTTTTTCTTCTATTTACAGTGATCACTGAGCAAAGAAATGAACAAGCAAACAAAAAAAAAGATAAACAACAAAAAAGCCCTCCAAACCACCTTTCAACAGCAAAATGACACTGTTGTTTTGGCCCGTATGCTGAGTAGCTTGTAATTTTTTTTTTTTTTTTTTATTGTGGAAAGCAATGTGCAGTAACATACTGTGAAGAAACATAGAATCATAGAATGTCTGG
>NW_008600383.1:0-295 GCF_000691845.1 Merops nubicus
AGGTCGATGGCAGCTGGTCGGCAGTGCTGGTGCTGCTCGTCTCTGCTGATGGGGAATTGCAGGAAGCCCCCAGTTCTGTGTGGCTGTTGCTATCAAGTGCCAGGGAGCTGTGGGACGGCACTGATGGCCCATGTGCCCCAGTGTTGGGGCCTACAGTCTGGTGGCCCTTCTCTGGACACGCTCCAGCAGGTCCACATCCCTCTTGTAAGGGGGGCTCCAGAACTGGATGCAGTACTCCAGGTGGGGTCTCACCAGAGCAGAGTAGAGGGGGAGAATCACCTCCCTCGACCTGCTG
>NW_008600384.1:0-428 GCF_000691845.1 Merops nubicus
CTCCTCGCTGAGTTTCCCTGCAGATCCCCGGGACTGAGCACTCGCTGCTCTCAGGTGCTGCTCTGGTTCTCTCCAAACACACCCTTCCCTCACTTCCTGCCCAAGAGGCCTGTCCTGTGGGCTGCCCTGCACAGTCCTTCCTAGCAAAATAATCGTCCTTTGGAGTGGCTTTTGTCCCTGCCCAGAGAGCTGACACAACACTCCAGACCTCCTGCAAGATCACTTCATGTCTCAAGCTCATTTTTCATCCTTGCTGTTTTTCTTACAGTGTCCAGCTGCAGAGACAGGTAAAGAGCAACGGGGGCTGGCACAAGGTGCTGGGGACCTGCCTGCCCTGCAGAGAATGGCAATGCAGGGACCCTGCCACCACAGGAACAGGGATAGTTTGAGTTGGAAACAAGCTTTAAGATCAAGTCCAACCCTTCCCC
>NW_008600385.1:0-4576 GCF_000691845.1 Merops nubicus
GCCCGAGACCTGCCTGGCACTAGGTCCTGCTACAAAACCAGAACAGGTCTCACGAAGCCATGAAAGCGAGTTCAAATGGTGAGGATTAAAAAAACCCCAGCAAACCCACAACCACAGACATTTGCAAATTGCCTCGATTTTGGAGATAGGGAACACCTCCTTTCACAAGGGCATGAAGAAACCCCAGACTCTCACCTAACCTTCAAGAGCTTGGAGAATGAGGTGGAAGAGATGGCACCACGAGTACAAGCCAAGAGCCAACCTGCTACCCTTCAAAACATTACCAGTGACCCGCTGCCTGCCGTCGACTGGCAGTCCCTCATCCAGCTTCCTCTTAGGGTCTTCCTCTCTAATCCACTGTGCTATTAGAAGAAAAATGTCAAAATGCTGTATGATTTAGACTTCAGACTCCAAGGCGCTCGAGAAGGTGCAACTGTGCCAAGCCAAGCACCATAAACTCTAGAGATTCAGGTTTCCAGGGAAGCGATCCCATCTGTTGTGACTCCCAAATAACCCCGTGAAGTGCCCGTGATCCCTCTGGCTTTACCAAACACCCTCATTACTTTTATACTCTTGTTTGCCTGACCGGGAGCTCTCCGGCTTCTGGTTAATGTATCATTTTAATAAGTGCAGAAAAACACAAAACAGGAAATGCAAAGAGAAGGTCTCGTGATCCTCCTGGTGCCCCAGAGACAAGCGGCGGTACTGAGCCTTCACCAGCTCGCTCCTGGAGCCTGGGGGGGCCCGAGCCACCAGTGCTGGGGAAGTCCTCACAGCTCCCAGGGCTGCCTGGAGCTGGGTCTGACCCTGCTGGGAATGGCCTGGGGAGCTGGGAGGTTCCTGGGGAGGTGACTCCCCGGGGCCAGGGACAGTCCTGTGTGATGAGCACGGAGCAGCCTCTCTGTGGCAGGGGGGGCGCTGGGCACCAGCACAGCACTAATGGTGAACGCTGGGGATAGGAGCAACGAGCTGAACTGCAGCTCCAAAGGAGCTCGGGGAGGTGCTCACGAGGGGGACCCAGCTGGGAAATCTGGAGAAGGTGGGGACAGGCTTTTGAGCAGGGCCTGTTGCACCAGGACAAGGGGTGATGGCTTTAAATGAGAAGGGGGAGATTTAGACTAGAGAGAAGGAAGAAGTTTTTTGTGATGAGGGTGGTGAGCCCCTGGCCCAGGCTGCCCAGAGAGGTGGTCGCTGCCCCATCCCTGGAACCATCCCAGGGGAGGTTGGATGGGGCTCTGAGCACCCTGGTCTAGCTGCAGATGTCCCTGCTCAGTGCAGGGGTGTTGGACTGGATAAGCTTAAAAGTTCTTAGAATCATAGAATCATAGACTGGTTCGGGTTGGAAGGACCTTTAAATGCCATTGAGTCCAACCCCCTTGCACTGAGCAGGGACATCTGCAGCTAGAGCAGGGTGCTCAGAGCCCTGTTCTTATTTAAGGATGATGCAGAAAACCAATATTGTAAGATTCCTCAGTGCAGGGGACTCATGCCTCAGGAGGTGGTCCTGGCTGCAGTCAGGACCCCTCAGTTCCTTCTGAAGCCAGACCTGTGGCTGCAGACAGGCTCACTGACATCAGGGGTGAAGAATTTCTGCAGGCAGAGCACCCTCCACTCTGCTGGCCTGGGCACCTCTGCAGCACCAGCTGCCACAACCAAGAAGCCATTTCTTCTTACAGAAAGCTCCTTGGATCTTGCAGACAAAGGACAGGCAAAATCCAGGCACTGGAGAGAGGAGATACATTCATATCCAAAACTAAAGAGGTCGTGTGCACATTGTCTAAATCCCACCATGGTCCTGAACCAGCTCTCCCTGCTCCCGGGTGCTCCTGGGCAGCAGAAGGACCTTGATGGGTGTTACTGTGGGTCCCACAGTGGCCTGGCACTGTTTGTAAGACACTGTCAGGCAGACCTGCACGCCCACTGGCTTTGTCACCCCACCTCTCCCTGTCACCACATCCCTCCTGTCACCCCTTCAACAGGATGCAGAACTCTTCCACATCCCTATGTGCTTGCTACCACTTATTTTTCCTGTTTCCTTACTCTATGGCATCTCCTTCTTTTCTACCTTTTCTACCTCTCCTAAAATACTGAATTTCTCTCTTCTAACTGAACCTTGCCAGCTTTCCCACTTTAACCCACTCTCTTCACACCAACCTGTCCCTCCCACCGTGCCAGCACCACTCCTGGGAGCTCCCCTGCAGAAACACAGGGGATGTGGAAAGGTCCTGACAAGCCAGGCATACAGAGGTGGTTGATTCTTACTTGGGGGCTTCTTTTATAAAACAGTAGAAAAAAAAGATGACTCCGAGAGGTCACTTTGAGCCCACTTTGCTGCCTGAAGGCAGGATCAGCCAGACCTAAAACATTCCTCAGAGACACTCGCTCAACCTGTTTTTGAGACCTCCAAAAAGGAAGACTTGTCACCCACTCCAGGGCTGCTTGCTCCTCAACACCACCAAGTATTTTCTAGCACCTCATCTGAATCAGTTTTGCTGCAGTCGAAGCCTATTAATTCTCACTGAATCAAGCACACCCATGGAAAAGAGATTATTCCCTTTTTTCCCCCCCCCAAGAACCATTTAAACAATTCTGTTCCCCTCTCCGTTCACAAGAGTCTTTAGAGACAAAGACTGAAAAAGGACTTGGAGAAATAAAGTCCCTGACAGGCTCAGTTTTCTCTCAGAGTACTTCACACCCGTCTTTTGTGGGAGATGAATGAGTCAAGGGGTTTATTGGATTTGAAATGGCAGTAAAAATTTTATAACCAACCAATAAGATTGTCATGGAAAAGAGAGGAAGAGAACAGGACAAAAAAGCATTCACCAAAGGGCTCTAGAAAAATCATAGACTGAACTGGTGAAGCGTTAACACCAACAGCATTAACACAACAATCATTAGATCGACCACAACTCCAGAAAAACCACAGGTAGCACATACCCAGCTGAAGCTGAAGAAGCTGAGAGCAAGGAAAGGGAATGGCAGATCAGTAACCCTGACTTCCCTGCCAAAAAGAAACCCTGGTAAAAAAAACCAGCATGATGAAGAGAAGAACTAACAGTGTTTTGGAAGAGGAGAGTGATGCTTCACAGACCCATGGGGCTCCAGACAGCAAGTGTGGGGATAAAAGTAGTTCAGTTAATGTTGAACACTGGTATTCTTCTCCTGTTCTCCTCCCAAAATTGAGGCTATGGAAGGTGACAATATCATGCAGTACCACCCAGGGTCATCACCCAAGGCCAGAAGAGAAAAAAGCAGGTCAGTCTTTTTACAATGGAGTGAAGGTACCAGGGCAGTCCCCTAAGTAAACTGGGTTGTCCAAATAGCCACAAAGGCCTTGGAAAAGGAGAGGAATGCTGAAGCAGCTGAGTTTTCCAAGAATACCTCAATAGTCAAGTGGATAAATATTAAAATTGGCTGCAAAATTAAAAAAAAATTGATAGTGAATGATGGGCTGATGAAGATGTTAAAAAATGCACATCTGGAACACCTCTGTCTAGCTCTTTTAGGCAAGGCTGAGCTCCAGGTGAGCTGCTGAGAAAGAAGAAAGATCTTGGAGTTGTCACAGAAGGTTTTATGGAAGCCGTTGTTGAATCACCCGCAGCAGCCAAAAGGCAAATAGACTATTAGGCACTACCGGAAAAAAATTAAAGGGAAAAAAAATAAAAGAAAAGAAAATCTACTAGATAAAGCTGTGGTGTGTCAACATCCTGAATATTACGAGTCCTGCTGACTCCATCTTAAACAGAGGGCACTGTTTCTGCACGAGAAGAGATTAAATGAACAGGAACTCCTCAGCTTAGTGGAGAAGGGGTACGTTAGAGCTGCATAAAATCCTGACAAACACAGAGAGCTGTTAAACATGAAGCTGTGGACACCAGCCCTGGCTCAGGCCACCCCTGAGCCCAGCCTGCAGACAAACAGGTATTTGCCCTTCCCCTGCACCTTTTGGGGCTCAAGGGAACTGCAGACACGGCTGCTCTACCCTGGGTCTGGTCCACCCACACAGGCACTGGCCGGGCAGCACCATGGGCTGCACACTCTCCTCCCCACTGGAAGGCTTCTCCTGTAAATATTTGGGCTAGAAATGAAATAATAGAAGAAATCTGAGATTTGTGGTCAGTGCCAGAGAGCAGAAAGGAGCTGGGCAGCAGTGAGGAGTAAGCCAGGAGCCTAAGGCATGGTGAAAGGTGGCCCTTTGAGAGTATGCAGCATCTGGGGTCTTGCCATGCCATGTCTGCTTGTCCTCCACAGATCAGACAACCCCAGCAGGAAGGGGTTGGAAGGAATCTCTGGAGATCATCTCATCCAACCCCCTGCTCCAGCAGCTCACCCACAGCAGGGTGCCCAGGATCACATCCAGGCAGGTTTGGAATCTCTCCAGGGAAGGAGACTCCACAACCTCTCTGGGCAGCTGCTCCAGGCTCGGGAACCCTCACAGCAAGGAATTTTTTCCTCCTGTTCAGATGGAACCTCCTGAGTTCCAGTTTGTGCCTGTTGCCCCTTGTCCTGTCGCTGGGCACCACTGACAAGAGTCTGGCCCCAGCCCCTTGCCCCCCCCACTTTTGACATTGATCAG
>NW_008600385.1:4670-7906 GCF_000691845.1 Merops nubicus
TTTGTGCTCAAACTGGGGAGCCCAGAACTGTACACAGATGCCCACTCCTCACTGATGTGCTTGCTTCACCCAGTTGTGCCTTATCACTCACAGAGCATGAGCTTGTGAGGATGTTTCTGTATTTATGGCTATCAGGGTCTGGCTCCATGCACCCCCTTCCCTGCTAGAAGTCTGTCAGTGGAGCTCTGAGCTAAATCAGTTCTATTCCTTGATAGGTTGTAATTCTTTCATAGGCTTCAAAAGAGCAAGTGGAAGTGCCCTACTACCCTCCTCCCCATCTTTGCTGCTAACACTGACCTTGCTGTGAGGACTGGGCAAGCTCCTCTGCTGGGGTCTATTAGGAGGTGGAGAAGCTGTAATAGGACTGCCACAGGTAGGAGCACAGCAGATACAGCAGCTCTGACTGCCAGGTGTGCACCTGCAGGGTGCATCTCCCAGAAGTGTCAGAGCACAGCCACTGTCCCAGCTGCTGGCACCAGGGCTGCCCCAGGACCCCGGGGTGGAACACGGCACGGGCGCTTCCTCGGCCGCGCCAAGGGCTGGGGCACTGCTCAGCTCCTCTGCCGTGGGGCAAGCCCCACAGCTGGACCTTGTGAGGTTCAACAAGGCCAAGATCAAGGTCTTTTTAAACTAAAAGAAGGAGATTTAGACTAGAGAGAAGGAAGAAACTTTTTATGCTGAGGGTGGTGAGCCCCTGGCCCAGGTTGCTCAGAAGTTCTGGATGCCCCATCCCTGGAACCATTCCAGGGGAGGTTGGGTGGGGCTCTGAGCACCCTGCTCTAGCTGCAGATGTCCCTGCTCCCTGCAGGGGGGTTTGAAGAGATGACCTTTAACGGTCCCTTCCAACCCAAACCACTCTGTGATTCTAAGAATGCTCCTGCCAGCTATGCTGCCCTGTTGTGACACCCCAGCCATCAGATCCTCATCCTCTGGTCTCCCCCAGCACTCATGATGCACGAGCACCTTTATTCCTCTATAAGAGAGGCTGTTCCCAGTTCCCCTTAACCCTTCACTCCACTGTGTCACTGTCCCTCTGCTCACAGACAGAGCAGCATGAATGAGGTGACGTTACCAAAGGTACAGGGATGTTGCCAGGAGGCCAGTGTACATCTACAGCAGAGCTGGAAAGTCCTGTGGGATGCTGCTGGAAGGACACAGGAGAATGAGGAGGGCTGAGGCAGTGAGATGAAGTGGATGTTAACCCTGAGGATGATAGAGATGGCTGGTTGGGAGAGAATGGCAGAGTACTTCAAGGGGCCCAAGGAAAAACAGCAGCTTCCACAACTCCTAGGCATGAAGCTTAGCCATCAGGATATGGGGCTTTTTAATTTACCTGCATAAAGTTTCAAGAGCTGTTATAAGAGCAAACACAACTTACCTGCATGTGAGTCACAGACAAACACGTTCACTGATAACAAATGCATTATTCTTAGAGAGGCTCAGGTCCTACCTCAATGTGCCAATAGCTCAGACAACCACCCGAGTCCCCTGAAGGAGTGGCAAGAGGTGTGAGAGGAGACAAAGGATTGACAAGTGAAATACTCCTCTGCTTGTTCCCTTACATGTGCTCATGAGCTTTGCTCTCTTTGGCCTGTCTCAAGGGTCAGCAGCACCCAAGGGCTTGGTAGAACAAACCAGCCCCTAATCA
Source organism: Merops nubicus (assembly GCF_000691845.1). Taxonomy (NCBI): domain Eukaryota; kingdom Metazoa; phylum Chordata; class Aves; order Coraciiformes; family Meropidae; genus Merops; species Merops nubicus. The sequence goes on from NW_008600385.1 coordinate 6,319, forward strand.
ATAACTGCATCTCCTTCTCCTTATAAAGCTGGTGAGCCACAAAGAGAAAGGCTGAACCCCAAGAGGGGCACTTACTGGACAGTCACATGTGCAGGATCAGATGGTTTAGGTGAGTCACCAGGTCTGGATCTTTTCTGTCTAATTGCACAAGCGTGGCCATGGTCTAGGAGAAGACTCTGGTTACACACCTCACCGTCCTACTGACAGCTCTGCTGAGTTTCTCTCCTGTGGACAGAAAAGTCCAACATATGGGAAGCAAGTGCCACTTCTTCCAGCACAGCCACCATGATGACAGTACGGGCCAACAAGGACATTTTTGGCAAAGTTTCATCATGATGTCTGGCTAAACTCTCTCTCTCTCTGGTCCACACATCCATTTTGGAAAATCAAAGGCAAAGGGAGGTTCTCTGGTCAGCCCTGACTCACACCACTAAATGAAAGTAAAGGCAAGCTGGCCCAAGTCACGGGAGAACAGCTCAGGCTCCTGCTGCTCCCAGCACACTGTGGGCAGTCTGGATTCAGAACCCAACCAGCAGCACCCAACCCATGCTGACATGCTCACCTCAGGTGCCTCAGAGGGCTCAACCTGTCCCTGCTCTGGGGGACAGTGCCACTGGCAATCTCCACACTTCAAGGTCCTCTTACACAATGGTTTTCTGTGCTGTGCTGACAGTGGTTTGGAGGTTAAAACTCTTCCACAGCACTCACACGAGTCTTGCCCCTCAGCAACAGCTCGAAGCACTGGCAAACCCAAGCCCTGCAGACAGCCCAGCAGCCTGGTGGCACCCATCCTTCCTACTGCCCAGACACAGAGCTGCCTTGTCACTTGGGGCCAGCTTAGGGGTGACACAGACATATGATGTCAGTCACCTTTGCAGGAGACAGCTCTGACCCTAAAAGCAGCTCTGCAGTCATGGGCCAGGTACAAAGACTCACCCCAACCCAAATCCCCTTACTGCAGAAACTGAACTATCATTTCCTCCAACAGCAAGTTTCTACAGCGAGTTCCAAAGTTAAAAGCCTTAAAAGTGAATGCCAAAAAGAGCATTCTTGATCTTCTAGAAAGGAGATAAGAGATCTGGAAGAGCAAAGACTGACAAGGAAATTCTCCTTGGGGCAGATTATGCCATAATTTCTTCTGAAGCATCACACATCTCCAGGAGGGCGGAACTGCACCTGGAAGGAGACCATAGGGCTCTCCTGAGGTTGTTGTGGACTGGGGAATCTTTTAGAACTCTTCTGAAGAAGCAGCTCAGCAGCAATGTTGCCTCCACTGTTGCTTGGAGATTGCAAGGCCCCAATGTGGACCTGAACCACCACTGTGGACATTTCTGGTGAAACGAGCAACAGTCCAGAGAAGCCTCATTGGAATGTTTTGGGTTGGAAGGGTCTTTTAAAGGTCACCCAGTCGAAACCCCCTACACTGAGCAGGGACATCTGCAGCTAGAGCAGGGTGCTCAGAGCCCCATCCAACCTCCCCTGGAATGGTTCCAGGGATGGGGCAGCGACCACCTCTCTGGGCAGCCTGGGCCAGGGGCTCACATTCCCCAGCATAAAAATATTTTTCTTTCTCTCTAGTCTAAATCTC
>NW_008600386.1:0-607 GCF_000691845.1 Merops nubicus
TATTCCAGTGAAACAAAGCATGAATTTAAAAGTACCAGCTTATGGCAGACCAAATGGGGACTCTTTAAACCCAGGCGTTATCTATACCCTCTGTCTGAGGCAACCGCCAGAGGAAACTCGAACCCTTAAGGTACCTCTCTTGCCCTACAATGCGCAGTCTTTGCTGCTTCTAATGGGCAATCAGAGAATCAACAAGAGAATACTTTAACACAACCACTTTTTCTAGGCCCACTGCCTACTACCAGAACTGCAAGGGAGCGTCCTCCCTTATACCAAACGTGCGGAGTTTAAATTCCCTTTCTTTGGCTTGGCGTCTGGTGTAGTTCTCTCACCCTCCCTGGATGGCTTTAATAACTTTCCCCTTGGTCTACTCATTTTATCCTTTTGGCCGCCCTTCACAGCCCCCCCGGGCCCGCCACTTTTATGTCTCCTGAACAGTCTCGGGCACCCAATCAGTCCTCCAATGTTGGCAGCCACAGAAGGGAACTAATCACCAAAATTCTGGTGAGGTGCCATAAGCTCCATTTGCTGTCTGCCGTCCCTGGTATGTGGAAGGATCCCAGATGAGCCCCCAGTTGTGCGGAAAATGCTGTTGTCAGAAGTTGAT
>NW_008600387.1:0-656 GCF_000691845.1 Merops nubicus
AAAAACCCTAAACAACCAACAAAAAAATCCCACACTAAAAAGCCTGTCTTGTCCTTGGGAGTTGAGAGAAGAAAGAAAGGAAGGTCAGCTGGTTGAGCTTGTTTTTCCATATTTGCTTTGAAGATTTTGAGACTTGTAGCTTTAACAATTTATTTTGACAGGCTGGGAAAAAAAAAAACAACTATATGATGAAATCACTGGGGAGTTTTAGAAGACTCTAAAATTTGCTATCAATTAAATACTTTTTTTTAAATTTATGTAACGTGCCAGAAAGCAAATCTAGCAGCAAATGCTGATACACCTCTAAATTTCATATTTATATAGTTGCACAGCTCTTTTTAGCATTACAACCTCTGCAGTACTGCATTTAAGCATGTTCTGCTTTTTTTCTCTGTAAAACATATGCTGATTGGCAGAAGGGAGGAACTCCTCCACAAAAGGCCCTAGAAGTACAATATAAAACTGATGCAATTTAGATTGCACACACACTCTCCCAGGCACAACCCTCAAACTTCAAAAACCAAAAGCTACCATGGTTTTCAAAGTTCCTTGCTTATAGGAGATGGGGAACTGTAATCAGAGTCCAAAGTGCATCACAGATGACTATACTGATGTTCATGGTGCTGCTGCATCCTGGAGATCCTTAGTTTTTGAAC
>NW_008600387.1:815-1161 GCF_000691845.1 Merops nubicus
CACGAGTACAACTGTAGTGGAGGGCAAAGTGATAACATAATAAGCACACGTTGATGGCAGGCCTGCAGATAGCTAGAAGCTTCATTACCAGCATCCAACTCTTCAAAGAGACAGAAACAGGCAGGAGAGGAGGAAAGGAACATGTCAAGAAAATACACTTTTCAAATCATTTACACTTCATCACTGAGAGCAACTCTTTCAATCTTTCTTCTTTTAAGCCTCCTAAAAATTGTTCTCCTGATCCTTCACCAGCTAGCCCTTCTTAGGGCACACTCCAATGTCTTTCTTGTAATGAGGGGCCCAAAATGGAACACAATAGTTGAGGTACAGCCTCACCAGTGCCAAG
>NW_008600388.1:0-526 GCF_000691845.1 Merops nubicus
TGGCCCCGCCGGCAGGTCACCGACATGATGCAGAAAGCTCTCTTCGACTTCCTCAAGCACAGATTCGACGGCAGGTGAGAACCACTCCCCTCCCAGGACCCTTCCCCAATGGTCTGGGGAGGGGACCCAGGTCCCCAACACTGTCCTTCTGCCCCCCAGGATCTCCATCACCCACATCACGGCTGACCTCTCCCTGGCCAAGCGCTCCATCCTCAACAACCTGGGCAAACAGGCCATCCTGGAGCGCTCCACCACCCGCTCAAGCATCGGTGAGGGGCTGGGCTCACCCCCGGGCGCAGGAATCCCCCAGCCTGACACATGCCCCCCTGTGTCCCCAAAAGCCGAGGTGCAGAGCGAGATCGAGCGCATCTTCGAGCTGGCCAAATCCCTGCAGCTGGTGGTGCTGGACGCCGACACCATCAACCACCCAGCCCAGCTGGCCAAGACCTCCCTGGCACCCATCATCGTCTACGTCAAGGTGTCCTCACCCAAGGTGAGGGGTAACCGTGGTTTGGGGGGGGGCACC
>NW_008600388.1:617-899 GCF_000691845.1 Merops nubicus
GCTGACAAGCTGGTGCAGTGGCCCCCGGTGAGCTGGCAGGTCCCCCCCCCACCCCAGTGCTGCCTCGGGGGGGTTCCTCAGCCACCCGTGACCCCTCTTCACCTGCCTCCCAGGAGCTCTTCGACGTGATCCTGGATGAAAACCAGTTGGAGGACGCCTGTGAGCACCTGGCTGAATACCTGGAGGTTTACTGGCGTGCCACCCACCACCCACCTCACGCCCCCCACGCCGTCCCCTCGCCCACCGGCCTCCCGGGCCTGCAGGTACCCCCGGGGCCCCCCT
>NW_008600389.1:0-256 GCF_000691845.1 Merops nubicus
TATTTTAAGTGGCCTGGTGTCCCGCTGAGTCACCAGCGCAGGGATGGAAGAGGCTTTGGCAGAGAACAAGCCCGAGTTCTGATAGTTCAACTGTGGGAAAAAGGAAAAAAAATCAGCGCAATTTCCTAATTAGAGCAGCGATGGGAACAAAGCAGATTTGTTAGAGAGCTGCGTGGCTGAGTTGGGGAATGTGACCTTTGCTGGCGCTCGGTGCTAGACGGGAGCTGTTGGTGTACGGTGGTGCTTGGCAGTGGCT
>NW_008600389.1:293-512 GCF_000691845.1 Merops nubicus
CCCCCCCCGGGGGGGCGCCCGCCCCGCCGCCAGAGTGTGCCTCGGATGTAAAGAGCACTGGCAAATGGTGGTTGCCCCCCAGGTCACCCTCTTTCGCTACTTCCCCCCCAAATCTGGGCTGGTTTCCCTGCCCTGCAGTGGAATGTGGCTCCTCAAGTGGTGGCAAAGCCCTGGGCACACGCTGGGTGTCCGGCAGGGCTGGTGCTGCAGGGTGACTGA
>NW_008600389.1:702-1011 GCF_000691845.1 Merops nubicus
GAAGAGGAGGAAATGAGCAGCGACCGGTCCAAGGGCCGTGCCTGTGCCTTTGGATGAGGAGGAGACCACGCTCCTGCAGGAGCCCCCCCCGTGCAGAAAGGCTGCAGATGAGGGGAGTTGGGTGGTCCTGGGACTGGGAGGGGAGTGGTGGGAATTCAGTGTCCTGTGCTTCAAGCCCAAGGAGCAGCGTTTGAGCGGCAGCCCGGGAGCTGTGACAGGCTGACTGAGCCCCTCGGGAGTGACTGAGGGGCTGGGGTCTCCTACCAGCCCGGAGCAGTGTTGGGTTGATGGGAAGGAGAGGGTGACAGT
>NW_008600390.1:0-3573 GCF_000691845.1 Merops nubicus
TGGGTCCCCCAGGCGTGGGCGTGGGTCCCCCAGGCGTTGGCGTGCGGTGCCCGGGTCATGCGTGTCCCCTTGCGTGACGGGAGGAGGGTGGTCGGTGTGCCCTGGGGCAGAGCAGTGGGGCTGTGGGGGGACTGGGGGCCAGTAACAGTCAGTGATTCCAGAGATCCCATTGTGGCATGGACCCCAGCCGGCCAGTGGAAGTGGGCTGTGCTCCAGATCCTCAGGCCTTCCTGGGCTAGCTGATGGTCTTGATGGTCTTAGTGGCCTCAAGCTGTGCCAAGGGCAGTTTAGATTGTACCTGACAAACAATTTCTTCACCCCCTGGGGGTTGCCCAGGGCTGTGCCAGGCTGCCCAGGGCAGTGGTGGAGTCCCCACCCCTGGAGGGGTTCCCAAGCCGTGGAGATGTGGGGTGAGGGACACGGGGCAGTGGGGACCTGGCAGTGCTGGAGGAACAGTTTGAATCAATGACCTGAAAGGTCTTTTCCAGCCTAAACGTTTCTTTCATTCTGTGAGTACCTTCCCTAGGTGGTAGGTGGGAATGGTGTAACCCAAGGCTTCGTGTTCTCTAACAGTGATTACTCAGGTGTTGCAGGAGCTGCTGCATCTTCTGGAGCCTGCTCTTTGGGGCAGGAGGAGAAGGGTGCTGTGGGCTGCTGGTGGGTGCAGCTGAAGGCATTTGTGTTTCCTCCTTTGGGCAGCCAGAGCCAAGCTTCTGCCCATGGTCTGCAGGGAGTCCTGGCAGTGTGTGTGTCAGGGTGCTGCTCTATTAACTGAGCAGCCTGGGCTAGGTGACACCAACGCCTCCTGGTTTTGAGGAGTTCCAGCTGATGGGCACCGTTAAGGAAAGCCAGCAAACGCCCCAAGTGTGTTCACCAGGCAGCTGGTGGGGGAGGACGGCGGGCGGGTGGGTCAGTGTGAGCAGTGATGCTCCACAGAGGCAGTTTGGAGTCGGGGTGGGGTGTCCTCCTGAACGAGAGGTGCTTCTTTCCACATAGCAGTTCACTGTGGAAGGGTTCGTGCGTACGGGCACCGCCTGGGGAGGCAGGAGGACACGAGGGGCTCCTGGTCCTGACGCCCGGGACCCTGGCTCTGGAGGGGACCGCAGAGGGAATGGGCTGCTCCAAGATCTGTGTCTCAGGAACTTTTCCAGGCAATTCTGAAGGAATCCTGTGGCTGTCTTCAGTTCAAGGCCACTTCCAGCTTAGTCTGTTCCTTTGGCCACGTAGTCTGTGAGCTCTGACTTTTGCCCTCCTGGATGCTGGGATGAGGGCGGGTTCATCCATACCTCTGGGTGCCTGCGCTGGGGGTCACTCCACCCGAAATGCTGCGGGGAGAGCTTGTTCTCCTCAGAGCTGTCTCCTGCGGCTGAGCGGCTGGGTGGGCTGGGCAGGGGCAGCTGCTGGAGCCAGAGGGGACCTTCTGCAGCTGGCCACCTTCCTCCTGTTGTGGGTGAGGTGCTTTACCCTGCGACACGTGCAGTGGATGTGTCCTCTCCTGCTAAACGTGAGGTTCAGGAGGAGCAGAGCAGAGAGCGTGGGAGGCGCGTAGCAGCTTCTGCAGGAGGGGAGATCCCCAGCCTGGCTCTGCAGTGTGGGCAAGAGGGGTGGCAGTGGAAGGTGGGGTGGTGCTGGTCAGCCTGGGCAGGGGTGTTGGCTCTGGTATGGGGGCTGAGGCATCCGCTGAAGTCAGGCCCAAGCCAGGAGAAAGTGGGTTTCACACTCCTGGAGCTCTGTGCGGAGGAACGAGGTGGAACTGAAACTGCATGTGGTTTTAAAGGAGGATAGTTACTCAGAGGGGAGTGTTTTGAGGTTTACTAAATAGACAAACCACAGGAGATCCCTGAGCTGCAGGAGTCAGCAGCCACAAACGTGTGAGGTCACTGTCGTGGGCTCTCACCAGGTTCCTACACATCCTGGGTCCCGTGTGCCAGCTGGTGCTGGAGGTGCCGTGCTGGGCTGGGCAGACCCCGGCCCGACTCCGCGCGGCCGCTCTCAGGTCTGGTCGGCCCTGGCCCACGCTGGGAGCTGATGGAGAGCTGCAGGTTGTACCCTGGGGTTTTGGGGTAAGCGTGCTAGGGACAGTTAATAATTTGAGGTAATTTCATGTGTTGTGGCTGACTGTGGTTACGTTGGCACTGTTGGGGTCGGGGTTATTTATTTGTGTTGAGATTTACCCAGCAGCACGTCAAAAGTCACACTTGCTAACAAACTCCAGAAGCTTACTCACAAACCAGAGATCTGTTAGAATAATCAGCAGAGGAGGGAACCAGCAGAGACCTGGAGGGTTTCTCTGTCCCGTGCACGTGAGAGCAGGAGGAGCAGAGCCTGGCACGCCCACCCCAGGCTCCCCTGCCCCTGCTCTGCTGTAAGGCCCAGTCGGTGAGTGCCTTTGACGTGAGCTCAACTGAGAACCCCTCAAACCTGCTTGGATTTTTGTAGTTGAGGAACAAGGTGGGTGGAGTGGAACAGCACGGGCCACTGCCTTGGCCCCTCTGGAGGGAGGGAATGTTGGGACAGGAGCATGGGCTGTGGTGCTTCAGCCATCGCTGCTGATGGCAAAGGGACGAGGCCCAGCAGATGTTGTGTTAGACCAGGCAGCACTGCTGGAAGCACGGGTGTGCTGGTACCTTCTGGAGAGGGCTCAAGAACTCACCAGTTCCCTCCTAGCTCATCAGTAGTTTCAATAAAAGTTTTTCCTCTGCCTAAAACCAGACAAGGTAGGTGAAGGACACAGGCCATGAAGAGAGGGTTGCTCTCCAGACCCTCTGATGGGTGTGAGTAACCGTGTGTAACCGCCTCAGACTCCTGGCCCTGAGCAGGAGGTGTTAGTAAGTGGGTGTGAGAGGTGAGCTCCAGGCCCGCAGCCCGTGCCCTGCTCTGGTACTGCCAGGGTGGCAGGAGGGCTGTGGGCTGCCCGTGCTGGTGGTGCACGAGCCTCGTGCTAAAGGCACCGTGGTGCTTCCTCTTCCTCGTGACACCGCGCGGCGGTGCAGCCCCGTTACCCAGCTGCATCCAGGTCCCTGCTGCTCCTCCACATCCATTACTGCATGTTCCACCTTAGTACACAAGATGAGAGCAGGTTCCTATTCGTCTTGGTAGGTGAGGACCTGAGGAACAATTTCTTCTCCACCAGGGTTGCCCAGGGCTGTGCCAGGCTGCCCAGGGCAGTGGTGGAGTCCCCACCCCTGGAGGGGTTCCCAAGCTGTGGAGATGTGGGGTGAGGGACACGGGGCAGTGGGGACCTGGCAGTGCTGGGGGATGGTTGGGCTCCATGAGCTGAAAGGTCTCTTCCAACCCAAACGATTCTGTGACTCCATGGTCAGCCCGGAGATGGAGAGAGGGTTGCAGCCGTTGTGTGTCCGGCCTTCCCTTGGAGTTACAAGGGCAGGAGCATTAGCTGGTGTGAAGGTGGTCGTTGCCTGCCCTCTAGCAGGACCGAAGAGCTGGTGTTGCCCTCTGATCCTGCCTGCTCTGGCGGCATCTCCTGCTGTGCCCCAGCTGCAGGCGGCGGTGCTTGGCACAGCCCCAGTGGAACACCTCCTCGGCAGAGGCCCGCGGCCGCCAGCTCGCCCA
>NW_008600390.1:3733-4036 GCF_000691845.1 Merops nubicus
GGGAAGGGAAGGGAAGGGAAGGGAAGGGAAGGGAAGGGAAGGGAAGGGAAGGGAAGGGAAGGGAAGGGCCTGTGAGAACAGGGCAGTGGGCAGCTGTAGAGCTGTTTACCCCTTGGCCTGGTGTGCCACTGCAGCCTCGGGTGACATCAGAGCAGTGTTAGAACCATAGAATCACAGAATCTTTTAGTTGGAAAAGAGCTTTAAGCTCATGGGGTCCAGCCATTCCCCAGCACTGCCAGGTCCCCACTGCCCCGTGTCCCTCACCCCACATCTCCACGGCTTGGGAACCCCTCCAGGGGGGGG
>NW_008600390.1:4099-4780 GCF_000691845.1 Merops nubicus
CCTCAGGGCCAGCCTCAACCTCCCCTGAGGAAACTTGAGGCCATTGCCTCTTGTCCTGTCCCTTGTTCCTTGGGAGTAGAGAGCAACCTGGGTAGTGCCCAGGCTGTTGTGTTTAATTGCTGCCCACTGCTGGATCTCGTGGATTCACCTGGATCTCATGGATTCACCTCTTCCCTTTTTGAACCCATCTGACTACTACATGTCTGCAGTAGTCTGGGAGGGAATTAATGGAGCAGGTTCGTTGCAGGTTCCTGAAGAAGTCGTGCTGCCACAGGTTTCCGCTCTCCAAAAGTCTTTTATTGTCTGCAGACCATTAGCATAGAGCAAGTGCTGCTCTTTTGTTTGGCCCCCGCCCCGCAGCCCTCTGCTCTGGGGTGCAGGATGTGCCTCGTGCCCAAGGCAAATGAAGGGCTCGGGTTCCTTCAGGAGTGGCCGCTGGCTACTTCTGATACTTGAGGTGCTCTCTAGGCTCTCACTCCTCCGGTGAATCCGGTTTGATTTGGGAAGCCTGTTGTGTGACCAGCTCTTGGAGACTGTTTGGATGCCAGTGGAGCGTTTGATTTCTGTGGCAGGGTGAGGGTGTTCCCTGCGCCGCTCAGAGCCTGGTGGTGACAGCCTTCCACAGCCTGTCGGCGTGCTCTGCCCGGGACAGGAGTGCACCCAGCTCACTGCTCGCTCCGC
>NW_008600391.1:0-2161 GCF_000691845.1 Merops nubicus
GAGGTGCCTCCTGGCCCGGGGAAGCTGGGTGTGAAATCACTGCATCTTCATCAGCCACAGCTCAACTGAATTGAGGGGGGGTAAAAGAAATAATTTAAAAAAAGAAAACTATGAGTTTCTGCTGCTATTGAGCTCTTCTGAAACGTTCAATGTGCCCGAAGTGATGTGAATAACCAGAAAGGAAAATAAGTTATTGGGTAAATAACACAGCGTTGGACTCCACAAAGCCAAGAGTGTATTACGAGATTGGATATGGTAGAGGCTTGGTTTTTTTCATTGTTGCCTGGATATCTTTATGCTTATTCATCCATAATCCGTAGTGCCGAATAGGAAAAAAAAAAAGGCTTGAATGCTTAGAGCTGTTGAAAAACACACACACACCACAAAACCCTCCTCTGGGCTGAAGCTCCTGGGGTGTGTTGGCTCCTCTCCAAAGCACTCAGCTCCCACAGGAATCTATCCATCTCCCCCCAGAGTAGGGGTGGCATGACCTTTCCAGGCTGTCTTCACGAACGGGAACTGGGATAGGGGATGAGAACACAGCCTCGAAAAGAAAGAAAATTAAAAAAAAAAAAAAAAAGACAAGAAGGGAAAAAATAGAAAGGAAAAAAAGGAGTGGAAAACTAAAAAAAAAAGAGAAGAATAGAAAGGAAAGAAAGAAAAAGAAAAGGAAAAAGAAAGAAAAAGTGAAAGAGAAAGAAAGAAAAAAGAAAGAAAAACCAAAAAGCAAAAAACCAAAATGTAAAAAGCAAAAAGGAAATAGCAAAAAGGAAAAAGAAAAAAGGAAAAAGAAACCTCGGCCTGGAAGCAAGTAACAGAAAGACAGATATCCCTGCCAACGATCCAGGCTGTGTTAACTCCAAATTTTCAGTTTAATGAAATTTTTCAAGGGTCAGAGACTTGAAGGCTGAATTCTCTGCTCCCCATCTCCCCTCCCCATCCCAAACTCCCCTCCCTCGGCCTGGGCTGCCCTCCGTTATTACCCAGCCCCTGCACACATATTTATCATTCCTGCCGGCAACAAACCCGCCAGCCCCCCGCGTCTCTGCTGAGAGGGCCTGAAAACCTTCTTTCTTTTTGTTTTTTTAATTAAAAATGTGGTGATTCTCCAGCCATGAGTTTGCAGGAGGAAGTCAAGCCACAAGCTGGCACCAGCTCATCCTCCTCCTGGATCACTCCTGTAGGTCCCCCCACCACAGGGGAACCTGGGGGGACTGAGGTGGCCCTGGAAAGTGACCCTGAGATGGATGGCTTCAAGAGCTGCTGGAGCCCCACCTGCCTGGGGAGAAGGTGGGCAACGCTTGGGCAGGGGTTTTGGCCCAGGCCTGCCTGGGTGAGCACCGCTGCCAGGATTGCTGGCACGCTGTGGATTTGGGCTGGGGATCACCGGAGAGGAGGGACGAACCACCCAGGTGCCTCTTGCTCTGCCACATCCTAGAAAGCCTTGCATGTCGGAGGTCCCCCTGTGGCATGGAGGAGGGCAGCGAGTCAAGGGGATAGGGGAAAAAAACCCCTGTGCTTCAGGCAGTCCCCAGCGCTAGGGTGCTCGGGGCTGTCCTGCACCCCCTGGAGACATGCTCGTGCTGGCTGGGGACAGCCACCTTATCTGACCTCTCTTGGGCTTCCCTCTGAGGCCTCATCAGCTTGTCCCTTTGCCTGTCCAAGGAGACAGGAGACCTGCCCTCCATCCTCCTTGGAAAGCTTCCTCAACAAGGGATTCATCCAAGAAGTGACATGTCCTGGGGGTCCTCTCCAACCCTCTGCTACACTTGGTCCTCAGCACCCAGAGATACGCAGCCCAGCGATTCCAGGTGTGCTCAGCCCTGATGGACTCAGCATCCAACAAGAGCTCCAGAAAGGGGAAAACATGGGCAGAGACACCTCTCCCAAAAGCCAAGTGGAACCACCAGAATCAGCAGCCTGACAGGTGCTTCCCTGCCCCTAAAACAGCCCTGGATCCTCCCCCAGAATGGCTCCTTCCCTCCTTCACACTCGTCGCTGTAGCATTGCTGCGCCCCCAGCTCTCGCCCGTTCCACTCCTTCCCCACCGGCTGCCAGTACTGCTCTCCTCCCAGTGGGATCCAGCATCCCCAGCGTCGCAAGCCCTCCCCAGCCCTTGCAGGGAGAGGGGACAAGGCAAAGAGATCTCCAAATCTCCTAC
>NW_008600392.1:0-277 GCF_000691845.1 Merops nubicus
GAGCCGTGGAGGCCGTCTGAGCAGAGCCTGGCTCTCCTACCTGTGCCAAGCTCACACCGAGCTGGGTCCTTTTCCTCCGCTGTCAGCATTGTCCTCCTGCCTCTCACACAAACAAGCCCCTGTTCTGCTTACGCGCGGGGAAAGTCACAAGGACCTTCCCAATTTAGTCTCCGTCACTCGGAAGAACTCCAGCGTCAGCCGTTTCTGACAGTTTGGGGGAAAGTTGCCTTTTTTAGCCCCTCCTGCCCTGCCTTGGCCAGCGGTTCGTGCCTCTCGG
>NW_008600392.1:386-1442 GCF_000691845.1 Merops nubicus
CATCATCCCCAGCGTCTGGGGTGGGGAGGGGGTCAGAGGGGTTTTGTCCACGGTCTCGTCCAAGGGTGTAATGCAGGGAGGGGGGCACTGCGAGCGACCGCCCCGCTCCCCACTTACCAGGATGAAGAGGCACTGGTTGGCCAGCTTCTGGTGCTCCTGGATGGTGGAGAAGACCGACAGCACCAGGCAGCTGAAGACCAGGAGGAATCTGGAACGAGAGCGTGTCAGTGTGGGTGCCAGGGCTGGCCCCTGCTCGCAGCCTGACCCCCCAGCCAAGACCTCCCCGGCCACGGCCGACCCACCAGGGACATGGTTGGCCCTTAGATGGTGGCATGGAGCAATCTGGGAGCCCACGAGCAGCTGCCCGTGGACGCAGAGGCAGGGGGGAAAAAAGATGCCCAGTGCAGGCAGCACCTGCCTGGCCCAGGGCACTGAGCCCACGCTGGGACCTCTCTGTTCTCCACACATCCCTCTGGCACACCCAGACGGGCTCCCTGCCAGCCTGGGCAGGGCCAGGGTCACGTAGTGCCCCCCAAGTGATGGGACCATCGCTCCCACCGGTGCCCCCCTGTGATGGCACCCGTGTGCCAGAAAAAAAGCACATCCCCACAGGCACAGAGGAGGGGAACCAGGCTCCAGCAGCCACGGGGCTCAGTGCCAGGCTCTGCTGCAACCCTGCAGCCTCTGCCCGGGCAAAACAACTGCTGAGTAAAGGCAGGGAGGGAGCAGAAAGGGAACCAGGGCTTCTCCTGGGTGTTCTCAACATCACTGCCACCGTGGGGACCTGCCGGGGACACGGGGACCACCTGGCAGCAGCTGATCTGTAGGAAAAGTTAACAGGGAGCTGCCCTGGGGCTACCTGCCCCGGGCAAGGGTAAGACACGAGGGGCTTTGGCCCATTTAAGATAAAGAGGGGAAAGAAAAATAGACTCTGGAGCTGAAGAGAATCAAAATCCAAAAATACATTTTTTCCCCTGATCCAGCGGTTCTAAAAATGGCAAGCGGAGGGTTTGTGCCACCGGCCCACGTGATGGCCTGTGAAGGGCCACGGCTCCC
>NW_008600392.1:1551-1910 GCF_000691845.1 Merops nubicus
TCCCCGAGGCACCGCGGTGGCGGCAAGTTAGGTGGCCCTGTTGGCACCCTGTCCCTGAGCTGGTGGGCACCCCTCTCGTGCCCCCAGCACCATCTCCTCAAGGAGAGTGATGCCCGTGGGTGCTCTGGAGGTCATGGCAAGCTTGGCTTGGGGAGGTGCTGCCCAGTGCCCACCTGGAAGCACCTTCCCATCTCTTGTTGGTGCTCACGTGGAGCTCTGGAGCCAGATCAGCTGCCTGAGGTGCCCAAGGGGTGAAAGAAGCCCTGACCCACACACCAGCCCTGGCACCGTCTGACACAGGGAGAGGGGACGATGCTCTGTGCCCTCTGTGGGACCACCCAGGCACTGGGGGTGAGGGG
>NW_008600392.1:1974-2259 GCF_000691845.1 Merops nubicus
GGGCTGGTGGCTCTGCACACGTAGGCATGGCATGAAGGGGCTGGCAGTGCCCTGTGCCCACAGCGGGGCACGGGGAGCAGGGGTAGCACCCCGCTCAAATCCCAGCCTGGAGGGGACAGGCAGATCCCCATCCCCCAAATCACCACGAGGGGAAGCTGGAGATGGCAGAGAACCCCCAGGGAGGGGGAGAAGGGCTGGATCCAGAGCGTGGGGAAGGGAGAGCTGGAGCCACGCACCCCGTGCCAGCTGCCGGAACGGAGGGGCCGGGGGTGCCACAGCCCCCAC
>NW_008600392.1:2455-2728 GCF_000691845.1 Merops nubicus
CCTTTGGCCGTCACCGCCCCCGACAGCCGATGGCACGGGGGGCACCGTGGTACCCCCATCCTGGGCAGGGATGGCACGGGCAGGGATGCACCGAGCAGGTCACCGACCTTCTGGCCACCACGCTGGGTGTGAGGAGCAGAAGGAGAGGTGGCTGAGCAGCCCAGGGCAGAGCCCTCCTGCTTCTGCACCCTCAGCAACGGGGGTGATAGGGTGGGATCCAGCAGGCAACTACACGGGCAGCAGAGCACAGAGCAGAGGAGAAGGCAGAAATCT
>NW_008600393.1:0-774 GCF_000691845.1 Merops nubicus
CGTGGGGGTGGCTAGGCCCACACCGAGTGCTGGGGCCGGGCACACACTCACAGGCCATCATCACCACTCGTGTCTGTGCCAGGGGCTGCTGCAGGGCTCCCCTGACTGGCACATCAGGCATCATCACCCTGGCAGATGGCCAGTGCCACAGAGCCCGGCTGCTTGCCCACTCTGCCAGCCCTGTGGCCATGGCAGGGTGACAGTGGCCCCCCATGCCTTGCAGGTGGTCAAGTGGGCACTGAAGAAGCTGGAGCTGACCAAGTATGCTGACAAGCCTGCCAGCACCTACAGCGGGGGCAACAAGAGGAAGCTGTCCACGGCCATCGCGCTGATCGGATACCCGGCCTTCATCTTCCTGGTGCGTCTCGGGCTCCAGCACCCTGCCCGGGGCCAGTGCTGGGCTGGGGTGGAGAAGTCACCCTGGGTGGAAGCTGCCTGTCCCTGGCTCCACCAGGAGTGTCCTGGGGCATGGGATGGTGTCCTGAGCCAGGGTCGGGACAGGAAGGGGGTGACAGGGTGCCCTCTGGGGTGGGCATGTTTGAGGGTGCTGTCCATCCCACAGGATGAGCCCACCACGGGGATGGACCCCAAGGCACGGCGCTTCCTCTGGAACCTCATCTTGGATGTCATCAAAACTGGTCGCTCCGTGGTGCTCACCTCCCACAGGTCTGGGTGGGCTTCTGGCCGTGCCTGTGATGCCTCTGGGCACCTGGGGTGTTGTGAGGATGGGATGGGGACTCTTTGATCCCAGGGGATGGCATTCAGCAGGGGCAC
>NW_008600393.1:790-1218 GCF_000691845.1 Merops nubicus
CTGGCTCTTTCTCCAGTGCCTTCTCCCGTCCATTTGGGTGGGTCTGCAGCACATGGGTGATGGCCTGGGGAGCTGCCCCGGCCACAGCCCCATGGCACCGTGCCCCCCCGTGGCACCCTGCTGAGCCTGCCCTGTCTCCCCAGCATGGAGGAGTGCGAGGCGCTCTGCACCCGCCTGGCCATCATGGTGAACGGGCGCCTGAAGTGCCTCGGCAGCATCCAGCACCTGAAGAACCGGTGAGAGCCTGGGAGGGGGGTCCAGCACCCCGTGTGTGCGGTGGGATGGGAGGGGGCTGGGTCCCCATGGCAGGGTGGTGACGTGGCACCCACAGCACGATATGGGCCCTTTGTGTGGGCGCTGCTTCAGAGGGTGGGCAGGGATGGGGTCACTCGATCATCCTGGCACCGTCCTGGTGGGTGCAGCGGCCG
>NW_008600393.1:1252-1848 GCF_000691845.1 Merops nubicus
TGGGGTCGTTCCCTCCCGTGGGGTCAGTCCTCCCTGCAGAGGTGCAGGAGGGGGACACGGGTCTTCACGGGGCCCCTCGTCCCCCCGGGCAGCTTCGGCGACGGTTACATGATCACGGTGCGCACCAAGTCCAGCCTCAACGTCAAGGAGGTGGTGAGATTCTTCAACCGCAACTTCCCCGAGGCCGTCCTCAAGGTGAGCCCCCTGCTCTGGGGGTGCCACCCTGCCAGCCCCGCCTCCAGCACCAGCGACCCGCCCCCCCGGGGGACAGCTCTGCGGCTCTGGGATGTCACCTCCGTGTCCTCCGCAGGAGCCGCACCGCAGGAGCGGCACCACACCAAGGCCCAGTACCAGCTGAAGTCGGAGCAGATCTCACTGGCCCAGGTCTTCAGCAAGATGGAGCAGGTGGTGGACGTGCTGGGCATCGAAGACTACTCTGTCAGCCAGACCACGCTGGACAACGTGAGGACAGGGCTGGCAGGGGTGGCCGGATGCTTGTCCCCAGGAGGGTGGCTGTGCCAATGTGCCCGGCAGAAGCCACCTCTGGGATGGAAGGTGGAGTTAGGCAGGGAGCATGGCGGTGGCCGCAGCCTGGT
>NW_008600393.1:2049-2306 GCF_000691845.1 Merops nubicus
CGGGTGCTGAGCCTGCTGCGCCCCCGGGCTGCTCCCACAGAGCTGCGGGCCCTCGTGGTGGAGGAACAGGAGGAGCTGGAGACCGACGACGAAGGGCTCATCAGCTTCGAGGAGGAGAGGGTGAGAGGCTGTCCCCAGATCTGGGTGTCCCTGCCCTCAGCTGTGTCCCTGCCGTGGGGCAACAAGGCTGGGTGCCGTGGCACCGGGTCTCATCCAGGGAGGGGGATGCAGTGGGGCCAGGGATGGACCAGGGTGGC
>NW_008600394.1:0-5671 GCF_000691845.1 Merops nubicus
TTGGTGCGGGGGGGTGATGACGACGTTTGCGGAGCATCTCCGTTCGCGCTTCGCATCGCGCTTCCTGCCGAGCCTTGCCCTCCCCCGCGGGGCTGTGCGGGGCGAGGGGGGTAGCAATGCAGGCTTTCGGCAGTGCTGGGCCTGTCTCGGCGCGGGGGCCGCGGTACGGGGTCTTACGTGGCTGCGCGACCCCGGAGCTGGTTGTCGCCCCTTGCTGTTACTCAGCAGTTCTCGCCTGCCTGAATCATCAGGCGCAGGTTTTCCGTTTTGCCCGGGTGGTGTATGTGTTGCAGGTTTGACGACTGTTGCTTCGGGATGTATTGCATAACTGGACGTGCTGCTCACGAATAGTCTTTTCCTGTGTAAAGCGAAAATGCTGCGTGATGTTTTGTTAGGAGCTGCTTTGAGCATCACAGACTTAAAATACTTCCTTAACGTGGGTTGGGGCCCTCAGGCTCTTAAAGAAAAACACTTAAGAAATCAACATTCAACTTAAGAAAATAAATGTTATCGTTGTTGATGGAATAACAGCCAGTTGGTAGTTACACCCTGATATGTCCTTGGCCGTAATTCCACTGTGAAAAGTACATGTGTTTAACATTGATATCTTTCCTGATATATGCCGGAATTTAATTGCCCTCTACTAGCTTGACTTTTTTTTTTTTGACACAGTACCTTATGTGTCCCATATACTCAGGTATTTTGGTAATACATCCAGGACCCATATGCTTTTTTAGACTTGTGAACATCTAAGGGAACCATTCTGTCTCAAATATTGTAATTAGAATTTTGCTTTAATGTTTAGTTTTGGAACATTAAAACTAATGTTTGTTTTAACTTTTCAGTCAGGTGGTATGTTCTTCGTTGTTACTCAACAGGTAATAGTGAAGTGAGAATAGAAAAGTTCAAATTTGACTCTTGAGAATAACAAGGTCAGGGTATTTTTGGCTTCTGGACGTCAATTAATTGTAATCTTTGCTCATAACTTCTTACATAGGATAAAAGCTATTTGTGAAATATAAAATGGTCTTTAAATTCATTTGCATCTTTTCAGGATTTAAAATAACATTAAGTAATGGAAATTTGGTTTATATGCACATACATCCACACACAAATACATGTATTTAAGAAATGGATTAGTTAAAAAAAAGTAATTACTTTTGGCTTGTTTAGCATCTCCTAGCTTGTTACCATGTTTTTTTTTTCCTTGATTAAATTGTATTACTAAAAGATTAAGAACCCAATGACTTAATTGCTGGAATTTGGGAAAATTTCTTTTCAAAAAAATAAATCAGAAGTGTCTCCTGGTTAAGTGTCACAGGAAGGATTTCAGGGGATCATTACAGCGATTCATGCATACTTCTTTGTAAAAATTTCAGACCTTAAACCTGGCCACGTAACTTTCATACAGTTATATTAATTCATTTAATCAAAAAGCTGTTTTCCTACCTTTTCTGTCTTTGCTAGTTAGACCTTTCTGAATGAAGAAACTTTTATCTTGTCTGTTGTACTTCAGTCATACCGATGGCTTTACGTTGCTGTTTCTTCTTGAGTCAAGGTGGATCAGAGCCCTCATAGCCATGTGGTATGGTATCCTGGGAAGGAGCTGGAAAGCTGTATAGCTGTTAGTCGTGTAACTGCTGGGCTTTGTGCTCTCAAAAATTCTTTCCAGGAAGACTTCAGATTTGTCATGCATGTGGTTTTGCAGAAGCAGGATGAGAAAAGATGTTAAAGAAAGAAACTTTGCTGCTTGTCAGTGGGTGGGTTTCCAGCCAGGTCACTGCTCTGGTGACACTTTAATCATTCTTTGATGAGCTGGGGAATGTGAGGATGTTTTAGGAATGGTTTGTCTTTTGAGGGGTGCAAACCTTGCAGCACTGAGGGTATCTCAGTCTGTCAGCTGTGGTGTTAGGAACACAAATATCTGCCCGTTTGGTTTAGGAGTAGGTGGAGACAGGGAAGTATATGCTGTCAGGTTGATGGTGGGAGACCTACTTCACCTAGAAATGTAAATTCCACAAGAGTATTGTATTTAAAAGGATAATTTAAATGGAAGTTACTTTAAGATCTTTACATTTTTTACTGTCTGAATACTTTCCCTTGACCTTTTGTAATTCATTTAAATTCTGGAATAATTGGTATTAAATACCCGTTACTTCTGACGATTCATATCTGATGGTGTGTGGAAGTGAGGAGATGGCTGAGGTGTTTCTCTGGCAGCTCAGGTCGTGCAGCTGCGTTGCTGGCTGCTGGAGGTCAGGAGCAGTTCCAGATCTGTAACAGGCAAAAATAGCGTCTCCTTGGTAGTACTTCTGGTGCTCTCCTGCCCAGGGAGCTGTGCTTCAGGTGGGGAAGGCTGGGGGCAAAGGCAGGGTTTTGAAGTGAAGCATTGTTTGATGTGGATTTTAATGCTGAGCGAAGGTGTATCTTCTTCTCTTTTGATGTAGTTCATTAATTTCCTTAATATTTCGGCACCAGTTGTACGTGCTTAATGGATATTAGCATATTCTAAAAGTTCAGATACTGCATCCAAAGATTGAAAGAGTAGCAACTGAGTTTTGACTAAAAATTTTGCCTTGATTGCACTCTATTGCTCCAGTACCTCTCAGTGTGTGGGGAAGAGCCAAGTACAGTGGAGTTCAAAGCTTTATTAGGCTGACATTTTACATTCGTAATAATTCCTGTGTATCTAGTGAACATGAGTTGGAACCATTCACTGAGAGCTATCAGGGTTTTACACTAGCGTGTGGAAAAAACTTGCTGTCTCTAATTCAGTTCATCCACTTATCAGCTGTTGAATTTGCTGATGCTTAGCTCGTCCCTGTTGGCAAGAAGCTGCGGCTGGTCTCCAGGCAACGCAGGTCCGGCTGAGCATCTCTGCCTTGCTTGAAGAGGCGAAAATTTTCCATTGCGGGGAGAGGATTTTTCCTCTCGCTAATTCTTTTATCTGGCTTTCTGTCTTGCCCAAGGTTATTGTATCTTTGAAACAATGTAGGGATCATTTTCAAATATTAAGTGGCTACATTTTAGAGTTTTAAGGTATAACTGCAGATACACATTTCTATAGCCTTTGTTAGAAATATCTCATTAGAATGTTACTTTGGGGCCTTTCATAACTATTTTGTTTCAAAATAATTTTCCTCCTTTTGCGAAAAGCTGTGTGACACAATCTCATGTTGTCTAATTAGCTAGAAAGTTCTCTTCCTGCAAAATTTGAAATACTGGGAGACATAATGGAAGCAAAATTATTTGTTCAAATGACGGTCCAATATTGGCTGTGTTTAATCAGGTGTTAAGGAGCATGAAATCATCACTGAAATATTTTGCAACTGTTACAGTAAGGTAATGATAATCTTCCCACTAGGTACAGAAGGGACTTGTTCAGTCTGCTGGTCATCAGATATTTAACCTGCGTCCATTGACCGTGTTGTGTCTGGATTGCTGGTGCGTAAGGAGGATTGTCTGTTTGAGATAGCTGGAACCAGTTAGTGCCCAGTTTCGCATGGTTTTACTGGAAAAAATAAAGGCTTGCCTATGAAATGGTTTTGGGCACTGGGAGTCTTGCTTTATGAAGACAAACCCTGTGCGTATGCCATGATGAATGGCTGGGCAAGAGAGTATACAGGTGGTGGCTGGTTTGGAGCTGTGTTTGTGCTCATCAGCCACTTAACAGCCCAAACAGAACGCATAGGTAATGAATCCACACAGTAGCCTTTCATGAGCCCTGTTTTCTGTCCTGCTGTGTTGATATCAAAAATTCTGGAAGGAACTGGGGTGGGAGGAGGAAAGGGAAAAAAAAAAAAAAAAAAAAAAAAACACAAACAAAACACCAAACAACAATTGGATGACTTGCTGAAACTAGTTAACAGTGCCTCAGGTTGCTGAGATTTATAGTGAAAAAGCTCAAGGACAGAACATACAATTATTTAGGCTGGTTTTGATCAGAAAATCACACTTAGAAGAAGCAAAGGTTTGATGCCAGAATCTGTATTAGAATGAGCACAGCAAAAATGTTTATTTTCTTGAAGCAGAGAGGGCTTTGGCATACCCAAATAGCTATGCAGTGCTGCGATGCAGAAACTTTATACAGTGCCTGAAACCTTATCAGGAATTATGGGTGCTGGCTAATTTCATGCTTATTGATGATGACCTCTTTCTTTTAATGTTTGCTCTTTCATCTCTTTTTCCAAAAGAATGGTAATTTATTTGCCTTGTTTGGGATGTATGGGGACAATGTTATGGCGGTTGTTTTTCTTGTTTTTTTTTTTTAATGGTGATATCAATTAGATTAACATAGATGAGAAGTGAAACTACTGACATGATAGTCATCATCTGCGTGTCTCTGAGGTGTCAGGTCTTTCAGAAGGTTGGAGGTGGGTTAAATGCATGGGTGAATGTGTTCATACTGATACAGCTAGCGTTGTAATTGAGAATCTGTTCAAGCTAACTTAGGAAAAAAAAATTGATCTGGCTTAATAGAACCAGTCCATTTTCTGAAGAGACATTTGCGACTATTAAATTAGAGGGTGTAATTCTAGGTGGAGGGGGAACAAAACAGTTTGGAGAGTCATTTCAGAATTTATGAAAAGAAATAGTCTTAAGGATGAGGAGTAAATGGATTGAACTGCTTGGTGAGGAGGACAATCTTCTAGGTTTCTGTTGAAACAAAACCTTTCATGTATTTAAATGGAAAGTCTAGATGGTGATTTCTTGCTTTAAAGTGCAAATAATGATTTAACATCACGTGCACTGTTCTTTCCAAAAAATAAAATGGTCTTTCATAAGCTTGACTTATTGAATTTTTTTTTCCTGCCAGTATGCTGGTTGGTAGAACTACAGAATTGGAACATGAGCCCAGTGCAGATTGTGGTGCTATACTGCAGGTTTTTAAAGAGAAGACAGGGCTTTGCAATCATCCCGTCTGAGTCTTCCCTTTTTGGTTAGTGATGGTTTCCTTTTGGAGACAGTTGTGCAAGCTATGCTTGCTTGTGCTGTAAAGTCACAAGCTGCTATAAAAATTGCCTGTAAAGCAATAGATGCATTTGAGGGAATAAAACAGAGTTGTCCCATTACCTTCTAGCCAAGTGCTTTTGTATCATTAAATGTATTTCAGCCCGTGGGAGAGGGGGGGAGGGGGATAAGAGCAATACAGCCAAACTCCTGCCAAAGCTTCCTTTTATAGATTACTGGAATTGGTAAGATTTTTCTGAAGTGGTTCTGTACTGCTGTTTGAATGTGTAAACTGTATGAGATTAAAATGGATTAGTTCTTTGACAGTGATTATTATGGTGAGCCTGTAATTGGCCACAGATGTACTATGAGATCGCTGAAAGATGAAACATGAAAGTTGTAAATAATCTTTTTAAAAGGCATTTTTGAAGTACTATGCAGGTGTGCTTGTAAAAAAGTCAGTGTCCCTTTTAGTAGGGAGAAACTGTCTGAAATGAGCTACATTTTTTCCCTTTGTTTTTTTTTCTGCTACATCAGTGTCTGTCGTTGAAGACTCCTCTCCCATCCTTACTTGTTCATGTCCAGTCTGCTGCGGTTCAACAAAAAACACAGTGAAATTATTTCATGTTTTGGGGGGTTGAATTTCTCTTAAGTGCTCAGTCATCCCGGAAGGAACTGTATGCTCAAGGTCTTAGGATCCAGTTATTTTCATAACTTTTTA
>NW_008600394.1:5702-10724 GCF_000691845.1 Merops nubicus
GGAAAGAGGATGTAGAATCAGGTAAAATCTTCCCTTTAAGATGCAAGTCTGTGTTGTGTTATCAGATTTGAGATGTGTTTTCAGTAGTTTGAAATGTTTTGAGACATACAGTTTTAAAAGATACATTAAATGCATCTCAAGAACATCAGCTGTTCTAGAGCAAAAACTCCTGTCTATTGTGATGATCAGAAGTAAAGTCTCAGAACCTACACTTGAAAAATTAGTTAAAAGTATGGATGGTCCTTTCAAGTCTATCTCCTTCTGGGCTACTTTTAGTCTTTTTTTTTGTAGAAAATGGTCAGAAACTTAAACATTTGAAGTATGTTGATGGTGTAGATGAATATACACATAAATGGGATGCATGAAATATGTAGCTGTGTTTTGAGCATCATTCTTCCTTTAATACTTTATTTATAGATGAACTTTCCTTTGTGCTCCTCCGGAAATTTTTGCTCAAGGAGTTAAACTGGATTGTAGGATTTGGGCATCTAAGCTTAAATTTTAACCGTCTAGTCGTGTGGACCGCTAGTGCTTATGGTTTAAAAAGGATTAGGGATTGGAATTTCTGAAGGAATAATATAGACAGAGAAACCCTTTGTGTAGTTAAGTGAATGTGATCTTTGAACAGGACTTGACAGTTGTCTTCTTGAGCAACTTAGGGCAAATGGGTCAGAACTCAAGGGCCAGTCACAAAGATCCCATGTTCTTGTACTCAGTGGCTAGAAATACAGTTCCCAGACTGCTAAATTCAAGGTAATGAGAAAGGCATAGTCTTGGATTTATTTTAATAATGTTGGAATTTCTGGGGGTTTTGGTATTTTGAATAACACTTCCATGTGTGTAATCCACACAATTTAGCTCTTGCTGTCATATTTTCAGAAAATTAAAGGCTAAATTCTATTTTGATTTCTCCATAACAAAGGGCAATATTGTCTTTTTATAGCAACTGGTGGTTTAGCTGCTGGTGCCAGAATACTGTTTTAAGATGGATCAGTTTCTAAATAGGAAGTTTAAGTAGCTTAGTTTTGGTGGTTCAGGTTTCTTAGTTTCCATGGCATTTTTACTTGAAAAAGAGGCTAGTTCTTAAATTACACAACCCCTGGAAAAACTGCATAGGTCAGAATTGCATGCTCTTTTCTGGCTGAATATGCTTAGTAACCTGTAACTTGGCTTTATTTTAATTTTAGGGACATAAAATAGCTTTACTTGAGAGGTAGAACTGGCATTTCTCCAGAGCTTTGGGTATGCAGTTGTCAAGCTTATGGATTACAAGTGGTGTAGGGGAAGCTGAAAGCTCTTGCTTTTTTGGATCTTGAAATATTAGTTATACTGAGCACATAACCTCCTCACTGAAGTTTAAGAAATGGCAGCTGCTCTGCTTGCTTCTGTTAAGAAAGAGCTAGAAGCTCTTGGAAACCATCTTGGTTACTTGCCTTGCTTTCCCAGACAAAAGGATTTATTACTCCTAGTAATATAGAGCTCGTTTAAGGAAAATAAGCATGATTGTGCATGAAGAACAATAACAGAACATTGTGGGACATCAGAGTTTTTTGCTTGTTTATAGTTTGCTTCCTTAATATGTTACGCTTGATGTTCTCTAATTCCCAGTTTCATCTGTTGTATTCAAAAGTCTTTTTTATATTTGCTGCAAGAGGTGGCTCTGCAGCTGTGGTGTTAGATTTGCAGGTGTAAATACGTGTCCTAACCTGTGTGGCAGTATTTATTTCTCTTAGTAATTACTACTATGTTTGGGTTATGTTTAAAGGAAGAGAAATATGTAATTCAATGTTTAGGGAATAAAAGGTAGCATAAGCATGTTGTTAGTTTTTTTTAAAAAAGTGCATCTTTCTGTATATTTTTAAGCATCTCAGTGCATCATCTTTAATTTCTATATTATAGACAACATTATTAGTGGATAGAAAAGGCCTTATTCCAAAAAAATTGATATTTAAGGGTGTTGGCTTACACTCTTGAGACAGTGTTCACACCAGAACAAGATTTGTGTGTAGCGCATGGGAATTGTTCATTACTGTAGCCACTGTTGGATTTTCCTCCCTCTCTTTCCAGGGGAAGGGAAGAAAGATCTATAGGAGTAGTACCTTCAGGTGTGGCATACCTGTCCTGAGTTCCTCAAAATAACCTGGAGCATTCCAGGGTGTTTTTCTGCGGCTTTAAACTACCTAGAGATTTTTAAAAATGTAGTGTTTTTAAAGATATGTTAAACGGTTCAATGTTTACAAAAAAGTTGAACGCTAAAAAAAAAAAAAAATTAGCTGTTTTGGGTTGTCGTGTGCCAGTGATAGATGAGCTCTGGCACATAGCATAAACTTCCTTAAAATCTAATGCCAGAGATGTTATTCAATTGTATTGTTAAATTCCTCCAATAATACAGCAGGAAAAATGTATGCAGGTTGATGTAGGGAGTGCCTGTAATTGGTATGGAGGAGGACAAGGGCTGCTGCTTCAATTTATTGAACTGATGAATTAGATACTTTCCACCTGGTAATAACCATTCCTTTTTCTTGGTGGGCATCTTTTGCACTCTACCTCATTGGACCAAGACTGCATGTTAACTCTTGTCACATTCCCAAAAGGTTTTGCAAACATGTTTTGTAAGAACTTTCTGCATGAGCTCGTGTATACCTTTGGATTCCTAGATTCAGTCTGGTTTGTGTGAATAAATTGATTCAAGGGTTTGTGTTTTTTTTCTTCTTGTCTGAAGTTGTTCTTTCATTTTTCTAAACTACAGCAATGTGGTGCTGCGGTTACCAGCCATTTAATAAGGACAGATAAAAAGAAAGACTCTAGTCTTTCTTTTGAAGTAAGCTTAGTGAAGTAGTTGCTCTGAAGCATCTCATAGGTCTGTGTATTTCCAGACATGAGCCAAATTTGTCAGTGTTGCAAAGACCTGCAGCATGATGCTTCCTTGTGTCATAACAGAATATAGACAACTAGAAATCAGTAGGTATGCTCATCTGCGTAATGTCTCCCTGCCAGAGTTGCTGGTGTGGTACTGCCCCTCTTCCCCCCATGGTGCTGAAAGTTACTGAATCTGCTGTATTAAATACACGTTGCGTGTTTAGGGGATAGTTGTTTTCTTTGCAATGGAAGAAAAAAAAAAAATTAGGATTAATGCTATTTTACTCTTGTACTGAAGATAGGCTTTTTTTCCTTAAAATGAGTTGGTAGAGTAAGTGTTTTCTTACTGTAATCCTGCAGAATTTAAGGCTGCTTGTAAGGGTTTTCTAAAACGATGGGATTCATATGAGCACGTTATTATGCCAGCTTTGTGTTTCTACCTTGAGATTAAAGTTAGAAACTATGGCTTTTATTGCTTAAACTTAGTTATATTGTTACTACTGAAGATACAAAAGGCTTCAAAAAAGCATCCTACTGTGGGGCTTGTATTATATTTAAAGGTATAATGCATTCTCAAAGTTAGGAATAGATTAAAAAACAGTTGTGATGAATGCAGAGGGGTTTCATTTTATTAAGAGTGAAAAATATCTGTTGTACAGGATTTGCTCTCTATATGCATCTTGAAAATTGTAATGTTTTTATTTCTTACACTATTTTAAGGCAGCTGACAGGGCATTAAAGAATATGAGTATCTCTGTTCTAGTCTTAACTTCTTGAGCAGAACACAACAGAGTAACTTCAGTTCATGAGCTAAGCAGCAGCTGAAGTGAATGTTAGAAGCAGTTCTTTACTGGTGTTAGACTGGGCAAATTTGATAAGTAGCGCTGTATGTAGAGGGATGGCATTGCTTTTCATCAAAAGGAATCAAGTTGTGCAAGAACTTTAAGCCTGAGCATTTTGAACCTATCTAATGTTTTTAATGTTCTGTTGTTGTGTCCTCTGCTTTGTGTTGTGTTCTAAGGAATGTACCTTGCTATATGTAAAGTAATAGGATATTAGTTATGGAATATGTAGTTTGGTCACATAAGGACTTGCAAAATTTCTGTAACCATTTCAGTTTGATAGCTGTATCGTTGGCTCTTACAACGTGTTTATTCTGCTTCAGTCATGAAGGGTCATCCTCTTTTACTGTTGTGATGACTTACTGACTCAGACGCGAGGTACCTTTTCAGTTTTGTGCCCAAAAGAGTTGATGGGCACTCACAAACACACCATATGCTTCCCACATCGATATTTGCATCTTCCTATTGTCCTTTCTCAGAAGGTATTAATTTCTTCCTGAGTATTCTTGGGGCTGCAGCTGCATTTCTTTGGCTTCTCTAATGGGTCACTGATGCTATTTTTTTTTATCTTGTCTGGCTGTGCCATTCCCGTTCCCTTGGAACCTCGGGAAGGAGCTTAGCTTAGTCTGGTTCAGCAGGGTTATAGCACCCTGCAGCAGCCCTGCGCTGAAGGTAGCTACCCCATCAGCTTCCTTTTGGCGCTGCCCCGTGAAATGAGGAGAGGACAGGCAGAAAGCTCTGCTACCATGCTATTTCTGTTGCTGTAAAGCTGATTTGTGGCTATTTGGAGCTGCAGACAACCTGAAGTAAAACTCTGCACTTGAGAAAACCCAATTTTAACAGATGGGTTAGGGGGTTAGCTCTGCATCAGTAATTCTGCTGCTGCAGAGTTTTGGGAAGAGGTGTTATTTTTGAGATTGTTATGAAGGAAGGAGCTGCTGCTTAATTGAGAGCTGTGCTCTCAGGAGGATGTTTGCTAACGCAATTATGTACAGGATTAAATTGAGAATCTATAATGATGTGAAATACCTTCCAAAGAATGTTGTCACCTGTTCTGCCAATGACCAGACCCAACAAAAATGATACAGCCAGCAGGAAGATGAAAATACACAGACTGTATTGTAAGCAAAAAGGACCTTGCATGAATGATCGCAGGGGGTACAAACAAGTCAATCAGCTGGTACATGATCGACACCACCCCCAGCGATCCCACAAAAGACATGGCTTGGCCCACAACAGGTGGTACAAACAGTGAGCTGAGGTTGCCCATAGTTGGCATGGGAAACGGCCAGACCAGAAAGTGCAACATATAAGAAAAAGG
>NW_008600394.1:10781-14801 GCF_000691845.1 Merops nubicus
GGGAGAGTCAGGAGGTCTGCCCTGAACCAGGAAGCTCTGGGGAGTGCTCTCCACCGACAGACACTCCTGACTCCCTGCCAGTGGTCCCAGCTTTTATCCCCAAGCAGACCCCTGACCTTTGTTCACTCAGTGCAGGACCCCTGGGGCGTATTCCCCTTCGGGCGCTCCCTGCAGGGCCGGCCGCACCCTGGGGGGAAGCTATAAGGCAAACTCACCCCCTCTTTATGAAGGGCTGTGGGAATCACCCATATGTCAACCTTAATTCGGGGGCTTGGGGTTCAAACCCCAGCATTTC
This sequence comes from Merops nubicus, assembly GCF_000691845.1. NCBI lineage: Eukaryota > Metazoa > Chordata > Aves > Coraciiformes > Meropidae > Merops > Merops nubicus. Next base: position 11,077 of record NW_008600394.1, read on the forward strand.
ATCACCCGAGATTAATACTAAAAGTCTGAAAAGATGAGTTCACTGTGGTATTCTTTCAATAGTCATTCTCACGTGTATGAGAATAAGATGTAGTCATTTCTGGGTTACAGATTTGGATTTTAAACATCTTTTGCTGCTTACTGTCAGAATGACATTGCTCAATCTATTGCTATTGTTCCTAGGTGAGTTTTTATTTGCTTTCTTCGAATTATGTCAGATTTTTCTCTTAAAATACTTGATGTGGAGATACAGTACGTCTGCTTTTTTTTTGCCTGATGTGTCTTTTGAACAAAAGATCTTAGCCAGAGGCACTTAAAAGCATGTAGGAGGAAAAGGGCAGGGTACAGTGTGCCTGTGTTTGGTATCTGGGAATATTGCCTAAAACCAGCAGTTCTAGACTCTTTCTTGCCCAAAGAGCATTGAAAACAAACTGGGTGTTGAATCAGAGGAAACCAGTGAAGAACTGCTTTATGCTTCTGCAGATCAACATTGGTGCCACTTGAAGCTGTTGATATTAGGTCAAAATTTTTATTTCTAAGGGAGTGCAATCAATCTGACATACTGATGAGGTTGTTTATGGAACTAAGGTATTTGTAAATGAAATGGTTTAAAGCATTTCTGATGGACATTACAGTTGTGCTCCAGGTTCTGTTGTTAATCTGAGTGGCAAGATTCCCAGTTTAAGTAGAGCCAAAATGACAAATCCTGATGGTTTGTAGTGGTAATTTTAAAGCATGCAGCAGAAGAAATCTTAAGATCTTCTCGTGAAAAATTTTTGAATAAGAACTTCTTTGTATGTAAGCAAACTGAATCTATTCGGTAAACAGTGCTTCTTGAAAGGCTAAAATATATTAATTGTTCAAAGTGCAAATTAAAGCCTGGGTTCATTAAAATCTAAATTGACTAGATTCTGTGGGCTTGCTGCCTTCCTGAGCACTGCTGCTCTGTTCAAATCATATCTGTGTTGTAGGTTTATAAGAAGGCAATAAATTGCTTTGTACAAATAAAGAGCTTGGTTAAAGGCTCTACGGCAAGAACTGCTGCTGACACTGTTCAGCAGTCCTCTGGCACAAAAGTTCATTTTGCATAGCTGTCTTAATACAGCTTTTTCTGCAGGGACACATACCACAAAAATCTCCTAGAAGAAACAGAACATGTGGGAGCTGCACTGTGGTTTTGGAAGATAAAAACAGAGAGCTTACCAATACAGGCACAGTAAACTCACCCTGACTTGCGTGAGTTTCCCCTTTTATCTCTGCTAGATGCACATTTGCCTTGTGGCCATGCAGACTGGGTACACCGTGCTAGGCTATGTATAGATGTGTCTAACATTTCTCTTTTTTTAAAAAAAAAAAAAAACCTGCCTAAATGTTTCATAACTTATATTTTTATAATCCTGGAGCTATAAAAAACTTTCTTTTGTTATTCTTTGAATGAGAAGTTACACTGTGTGGTGTGCTGCCAGATCTTACTTGTTCAGGAAAGGGTGAAGTAGCCTCAATAGTCCTGTCCAGTTCTGTGCTTGGCGATTCCATCCCCGAGTGAATGTGATGCACCATGTGCAGCTGTTGTCCAGAGCACTTAGGTATATGTGAAAGCAAACAACTTGAGCTGCTAATGAGCTCCCTGAAGATGTGTTGGGTAAAGGAGGTGTTCATGGGTTGTCAGTGTTGGAAGTGCTAGAGTAATTTCTATGGTGTAAACAACTTCTAGGGTGAAATCCTGATGGAGCTGTGCAGTAGTACTAGGCCTAGCTAGGTGTTGAGGTTAAAGGATGCAGCAGGGAACTTTCTCAGTCTGAATGGCTGCAGCTGCCAGTCTGTGTCTCTACATCAGAGGTAATAAGGAAAGCAGCCACAGAATGGAAATGCTGTCTTGGGAGGAGTGGCTTGTGTAATGCTGATGTGCTGGGGTGATATCTATATATCTAGCTGTGCCTCCTAGTGAAAGCCAGCATTCTTCTGGCTTTCCCTGGGCAATTCCAGAAGACTGGAGCCTTGACTGGCTCTAGAAAATCCTGGTGAAAACTCTTAATTAAAGCTTGTAAAATTACTGGTGTGTTATACAAACACAGACTGATGCTTAGAATTCTCATAGAAAAATGGAAGCAACTCTCAGTCAGGGCTCACTTGGGAACTGATGTGGCTTGTTAAGTGTGCATTGGTGAAGGGTTGGAGTATGTTACACCTTCGCTGGTAAGCCAACCTCAGTCGAGTCTAATGTGGAGTGGGTGGTTCTGTGAGGAGCCGTGATGCAAACCGTTGACTGTAGAACACTGACAGTGCCACCTTCTGACTGCGGTGGCTCCGGGGGTGGGCTGGGTTGGACAGCCTGGTGTGTGAGGTTAGGCTGGGGTAGGTGCTGTCCACTGCTTTGGGTGCCACAGCAAGGTGCAGTTTGGCTCTTCTTCAAGAGGTTTTTGGAAATGGCTTGTGCCCTCGGTGGAACCAAGAGGTTTTGTCTGTGTCTCCAAGTTATCAAGTTGTTGATATTGAGGTAGATTAAAGACTTGTCTAGGGATACAGTAGCTGTGTTATGAAAAATAGAATATCAGAAGAGAGTGTTTCTGGGAAATAGTATTCCATATTAAATTCTACATATTCTTGCAGAGATGGTCTGACTTTTTTTCTGTATTATTTTTTTAAAAGCTGCTTTTTGTCAAATAAGGCTCTTGGAAGAAAGGGGGTTAGGGTGGAAAACTGCCTGTTGTGTAGTGTGTAAAACTCTATTGATCTGTTATCCTGATGTGCAGGGAAACATTCCAGGAGCTGGAGTTCAGTTGATCGATCTGTTGTTTCTTTAAGCAGTTTAGTTGTTTAATTCAGTTAATGCCCTTAGGTACAGGTCACGCTGTAGGCGTAGGTGGTTCTGCTAGTGCTGCTGCTCTAAGCCTGCGGGTCTCTGCTTTTCCAGTTAATGTAAAGCTGTTAAATATCTAAGGAGGACAAATAAAAATAGACCTGTGACCTAGAACACTTTGTGGTCTCTTTGAATTAACTGCATTATTGCTCGTGTAATGATCTTCAGACAAAATAAGTACGAGGTTGTTTTTAGCTGCAAAATGTTAATCATTAAAGCTCGTGTCTAAAATTAGAGCAACTCAACTTAAAAATTTACTGGAAGGTAATGACCAAGACAGTGGTAATTTGTGTTTTTTAGCTTTGCCTCTTTGGTTGCGTGTTGAAGTGTGAGCTGCGTGAGCGTGGAGGCTGGTTTAGAGCCGAGCGGTGCGTGGTCTCTGGGGCGCGCAGCAGACCCGCCGGATGCGGGCGGTGCCACGCGCCCTGCCTGCGCTCTGTGCTGCTCACGCAAACATCGCTTCTTGGAAAATGGCTTACTGGCCAAAATCGCTGCTTGGGAAACGGCTTAGTAACAGTGGTTTTCAGCAGAAAAGTTAGCATCTATGGAACATTTTAAATACCTGACGTGTTGTTTAAATACCAAGAGGTGCCCGGCCTGGACCGGGGCAGGTTTCTGTGGTTGCTGCCCTGGTCTGGAAGGAAGCGTGAACTTGGTTTTCCTGCGGAGTCCCTGGGGCTGGCCCGGGCCGTGCCGCTGGCCTGCAGCGAGAGGATGGAACGCTGGCGCGCCTGGCTCCGCGAGCGGACCTGGAGACCGTTAGGCGTGGCTTGCAGTAGGCCGCGCCGTCAGTGTTTTGTCATTAACAATAAAGGCGGCGCAGCCCCCGAAGCGGGCAGGGCCGTGCCCGCCTCCGCGCATGCGCC
>NW_008600395.1:0-220 GCF_000691845.1 Merops nubicus
GGGTTCGGGCCGCGGTTCGTTTTTTGCAGCTTTTCCATGGGGGGTGAATGACTCATGGAATCCTTTCTCCCTTTCTTTCAATGTTTTTTTGGGTCTCTTTGTTCCTGTTTTTGCTGATTAAATGATGAGTAGAAGGGAAGGCTCCTCGCGATGGAGGCGGCTCCTCTGTCGCGGCACATCAGTTGTGGGAGCCTCGGGCATTTCATGTGCATTTTTCCTG
>NW_008600395.1:404-618 GCF_000691845.1 Merops nubicus
GGGAATAACCGCGGGTACAAAGGGCAGCGCCGATCCGATGGCTTCTGCCTGCACCGAGCACAAAGAAATCAAACCCAAAAGGTCGGGCTTTGCTTTGTGGGAGCGAGCGGGTGCCAGGGATGCCAGCGTGAGCCCTGCTGGTAGAGGGGTGGCTGTGCCATCATCCCTGTGCCCGGGAGCCCCAGCTGTCAGATCAGGAAGGGGAAACTGAGGC
>NW_008600396.1:0-716 GCF_000691845.1 Merops nubicus
TGAGGCACCTGCGCGGGACGGGGCGAGGGAGGAGTGGGGCTGGAAGCGAAGTCAGGGGAGAGGAGTCGCTGGGAGGGAAAGGGAGGTTCATGTTGTGAGAAGCCATTCCCGATGTTTCGGGGCTGTTTTTAGGGGGGCCACAGGGGCGGGAGGGAAGAGCAGGTACAGCGCACTTGTCTCCCCCATGGATCTAAGAATTTAATTTGAATACTGTCTCACTTGTCTCTTAAACTCCTCCGGTATATTATGCATGGGAGAAGCCAGAAGTGGTCATTGAAGCAGCTCCTTCTCTCCTCATGGGATTCCTGCTTTCTGGGGATGCATCTGGCATCTGCATCTTTGGGGGACTGAGCCCCCAAAGGCACCATCTTATTGTGGCTAGAATGGTGCTTGTAAGAAAGCAGTCTGGTAGTATTGATCAACAAGCAGCTGAATACAGGCCAGCAGTCTGCCCAGGTGAGCAAGAGGGCCAATGGCATCCTGGCTTCTATTAGAAATAGTCAGGTAAGCAAGCCCAGGGTGGTGATTGTCCCTCTGGACTCCGCACTGGTGATAGCACACCTTGAGTATTATGTTCAGTTCTGGGCGCCTCAATAGAAAAATAACATGGAGGTGCTGGAGCAAATGGAAGGCAGAGCAACTAAGAAGGTGAAGGGCCTAGAGAATAAGTCTTCTGAGGAGCCAGTGAAGGACCTGGGGATTTATAGACCAAGGAA
>NW_008600397.1:0-525 GCF_000691845.1 Merops nubicus
ACAGTTGGGTCTTCTTGGGGTGGTGGGGTGGAAGGGTTGAAGAATCCCCCCAAGACCCCCAGCCCCAGTTCAACTCCTTGGTCTTCTTAGGGTGGTGGGACAGGAGGGTTGAAGAGCCCCCCAAGTCTCAACTCAACAGTTGGGTCTTCCTGGGGTGGTGGGACAGGAGGGTTGAAGAATCCCCCCCCAAGACCCTCATCCTCACCTCAACTCTTGGATCTTCTTGAGTTGGTGGGATGAGAGGGTTGAAGAACCTCCCCCAAGACCCTCATCCCCAACTCAACTCCTGGGTCTTCTTGGGGTGGTGGGACAGGAGGGTTGAAGAATCCCCCCCCAAGACCCTCATCCTCACCTCAACTCTTGGATCTTCTTGAGTTGGTGGGATGAGAGGGTTGAAGAACCTCCCCCAAGACCCTCATCCCCAACTCAACTCCTGGGTCTTCTTGGGGTGGTGGGACAGGAGGGTTGAAGAATCCCCCCCCAAGACCCTCATCCTCACCTCAACTCTTGGATCTTCTTGAGTTG
>NW_008600397.1:570-782 GCF_000691845.1 Merops nubicus
CCTCATGGGTCTTCTGGGGGTGGTGGGGTAGAAGGGTTGAAGACCCCCCCCTAAGGCCCCCAGCCCCACCTCAACTCCTGGGTCTTCTGAGGGTGGTGGGATGGAAGGGCTGAAGATCCCCCCAGCCCAAACTCATCACTTGGGTCTTCTTGGGGTGGTGGGGTAGAAGGGTTGAAGAACCCCCCCTAAGGCCCCCAGCCCCACCTCAACTC
>NW_008600398.1:0-1790 GCF_000691845.1 Merops nubicus
GCTGGCTGGCAAGGAGCTGCGCTTCCACAAGGAGAGGAAGGACATCCTCATGCTGGCTGCAGGACAACTGGGCACCAGCCACCCCTCCAACTGCTAGATCCTGTCCCTTTTCCCCCCGCCCTCCACGTAAAGCATGAATCTTTTAGGTTGGAAGAGAACTTTAAGATCATCCAGTCCCAGCGTTAAGCCAACGCGACTCAGGCCTCTCCTAAACACATCAGAATTTGTCAGGGTTGGAAGGGACCACAAGGATCCCCCAGTTCCAACCCCTCTGCCATGAGCAGGGACACCTCCCACTAGATCAGGCTGCCCAGAGCCTCCTCCAGCCTGGCCTTAAAGACCCCCAGGGATGGGGCCTCAACCCCCTCCCTGGGCAACACATTCCAGGGTCTCACCACTCTCCTGGGGAAGAACTTCCTCACATCCAGCCTGAATCTGCTCACTGCCAGCTCTGCCCCATTCCCCCTAGTCCTGTCACTACCATAGCCTAAAAAGTCCCTCCCCAGCTTTCTTGTAGGCCCCCCTAAGATACTAGAAGGCCACAATAAGGTCCCCTCAGAGCCTTCTCCTCTCCAGACTGAACAGCCCCAACTCTCTCAGTCTGTCCCCACAGCAGAGCTGCTCCAGCCCTCGGATCATTCTCGTGGGTTTTATTCCTCCCTTCTCACCCCCTTGCCCTCTGCTCTCCTCCCTCTCTTTGTCCACTCCCCTTTTAGTAAGGGCAGTGTTAAAAATGCAGCTTTTCAGGAGCACCACGGGAGGTTCTGCTGCTACTAGAGTCAAAAGCATCCCCGAAAATGCAGCATTTCATCCAGAAATCTTCCTCTCCCTGCTTGTCTCACAGAGCTGCTCTATTTTCCAGCCTCTCTCTTCCTAGAGTACAGAGAGGGTCCCTCAGAACTTCTTGCTAATCACATTGATGAACCCCCCAACAACCCAATCCCACCACCACCTTCTCTTTACCTACCACAGGGAATAATCCCAAGCACAGAAAAGGGATTTAAAAGTGGGATTTTGTCCTGCCCAGACTTCAATCTGGGGGATCAGAGAATCCTCAAGGTTGGAGGAGACCTCTAAGATCAACCCAGCACTCAACCATGTCCTCAAGTGCCAGGCCTGAAGGGTTTTTTTTTTGGAAGCCTTCCAGGGATGAGGGACTCCACCACCTCCCTGGGGCAGGATCCACAGCTCCCAGCAGCAGCTCTGCTCCTGTTTGGGGGCTTTTTCTGGTGGTGGAGGACGTGGTTCACCCTCTAACCAACAAACCACCAGGCCCTGCAGTGCTTCAGGGCTTGGATTTGCTGGTTTAATTAGTCAGCACCTCCTGTTCTGCTCCATCCAAATCCTCTTTGGGGTGTTTATCCCCATCTGGCAGGGTGGGGATGACAAAGTCTCATCCCCAGCCCCAGCCAGAGGACAAAGGGACAGGTTTTTAGTGGACTGGAAGGGAAATGTTGGTGGTTTCTCCCTTCCCCAGCCCAGCCAAGGAGCTGTGGGGTTTTTTTGCAGAGGGAAACCTGAGATGGACACGCTGTTCTCTGCAGAGCTGCTTCCAACCCAAATTGTCAGACTTGGCCTTTTCCAGGAGGGATTAAAAAGCTTTGCCAGGGTTCCAGGATAGCAAAAACAGGGGAAGCTGCTCAGCCTCTCTCCCTGGAGAGCCTTCTGCACACAAGTCTTTGATATCTAGAGCAGGCTGAGTCTTTGTTAGCTAAAATCACAGAGTTTTCTAGGTGGAAGAGTCCAACTGTGCCCCCAGCACACACTGAGCTGTGTCCCTCACCCCACAT
>NW_008600399.1:0-4966 GCF_000691845.1 Merops nubicus
AAAGGATTCTATGATTCTATGAAAGTCACTATATATATGAAAATATATGCACACGAACACTTACAAAGTCCACGACCATACAGAAAAGCAATACTCTCACTTGGACTGCAAAACCACCTAAAAGTAAGCACCTCTTTCTATTCTGGACAATTAATTAGGAGAAAGGAGAATGAAACGGGGCTGGTGTTCGATTATACCACTACTTTCTGAGAGATCATACTCAGTTTGAAAACTGCTACAATTACAATCCAGTAATGGTCATCAGTGTAAGGACTACAAATAACCTGAGAAAACTCAGAACTCATTGTCTGTCTCTGAATCTTAGGAAAGGATTTTATGCCTTCATCTCTCTATGAATCTCTGAGGAATGTGAGTATATGCATATATCTTTTTGAGAAAAAAATGTCTTTCATAATTGTCTAAAAGTTAAAGGCAAACTCCCAAACTTTTCATCTATATTAATGCATCCATCCTGGACTTAAAAGGTGTTACAGAGTTTCTATTGTTTGGTTTATTAAAACTTTGAGCTAAATCCTTGTAAATTCTGTACTATTGTGTGTGAAGAAGAGGGGATTAAGAAGAGCAGAAAAATAGCTGTCTGACAGTAAGAAGAGTTAAGAAGAAACTCCTGAGTGGTAAACTGATAAGAAACCATCATTGTGTCCACAGTTTTTTAATATATTAACCAAGGTAAGTTCACAGTGTGCCCTAGGCTATCTTATTCAAAGAGAAGAGACACAAACTGACATGTCCTTCTACTACAGGACTGTAACTAAAGATTGCTAAAAGCTATGTATCTGAAGTTTAAGAACAATTTGAATTATTTAAGAAACTTGGATATTTATATCTGATTTTTGACATTAAAGGTTATCAGAAATATGAAAAGATTAGGCTGCATCTTTGTTTAAAATTAATTCAGTTGGATTACTTCATGAACAGGAACACAAAAAATCAGAACAGTGCACATTTAGAATGCATGATACTTTTTTCAGCCTGCATTGATCACCGCAGTCAAAGAATTTGTATAAATTGTCAACATCAGATTTGCAAACCTTTACATTTATATTGTAGAAATCAGTTGAGAGATATATATCTCTCTCCTCTGTGTAAACCAAGGCTTATTGAAAATTGCTGTGATCTTATCAATCAGAAAATTCCAATGGATAGAAAACAGTGTTTCTTGGGAGCAGGATAAAACTTCACATCACAAACAGACTGATTTGGGGGCTGACATGTATCTAGATCCTTATTTGGTATAGAGGAGAAAAACATTTGAAGAATATGGACTGGGTAAGGGTTTCACAAATGCCATGTAATTTTTCAAGTGGTTCACTAATCTAGTTCCATTTTCAAAAGCTCTTCTATTAGATCTATTTCATTTGAATGGGTGATCAAAGAATCATTATAATACAAAATGGAGCCCTTCTTCTTCCATAAATCTGCTAAGTGCCCTAGATATCGAGCTGTTCTAAGAAAGATTTCTTGGAAGGGTTTTTCAAAGAAGACTTCTGAAATCTTGTTTTAATCCCAGTGCACAACAGTAAAGTGTTTAAAATCTATTCACAAAAAGAGAAAATATCTCCTGCTCAGCTCTACTAAAAGCTAATACCGTTGTGGCCTGTAGTTTCTTAAAATGAACTGGAGAACTGTTTGAGTTGCGAGTATAATCATAGTTCCATAATCTCAAAATCACAAAATGGTGGGGGTTGGAAGGGACCTCTGGGGGTCATCTAGCCCAGCCCCCTTACCAAAACATGTTTGCCTAGATCAGGTTATGCAGGAACATGTCCAGATGGGTTTTGAAAGCCTCCAGAGAAGGAGACTCCACAAACTCTCTGGGCAGCCTGTTCCAGTGCTCTGTCACCCTCACAGTAAAGAAGTTTTTCATTGTGTTTAGGTGGAACTTCCAAAAGGAACCTGTTTCCTAGTTTGTGCTCTTCATTCTATCGGTGGGCATCACTGAAAAAAGACTTGCCCCATCTTCTTCACATCCTGCCCTTAGTTATTTATAAGCACCAATAAGATTCCATCTCAGTTTTCTCTTCTCCAGCCTAAACAGACCCAAATCTTTCAGTCTTTCCTCTTGAGATGTTCCAGTCCTCTCACCATCTTTGTAGCCCTCTGTTGGACTCTCCTCAGTAGTTCCTTGTCTCTTTTAACCTGGGGAACCCATAACTGGACACAATACTCTCGAGGTGGCCTCACTAGGGCAGAGAAGACATAGAGGAAAACTTCCCTTGACCTGCTGGTCACATTCGTCTTAATGCATCCCAGGGTACCATTGGCACATGCCTGGCCACAAAAGCATAATGGTACTTCACGGTTGAGCCATCATTTTCTACCAGGACAGCCAGGTCCTTCTCCATGGAGCTGCTTTCCTGTGGGTCAATCCCTAACCTGTACTGGTGTGTGGGGTTTTTCCTGCTCAGGTGCAGGACTCTACACTTGCCCTTGGTGAACTTCATTAGGTTTCCCTCTGCCCAACTCTCTAGTCTGTCCAAGTCTTTCTGCATGGCCACAGGCTTCTGGTGTGTCACCCACTCCTTCCAGCTCTGTATCACTGGCAAAACTGCTGAGGGTACACTCCATCCCTTCCTGCAGGTCATTGATGAAGATGGTGAACAAGACTGGATCCAGTGCTGATCCCTGGGGAACTCTGTTAACTATAGGCCTCCAATGAGACTCTGAACCACTGATCACAACCCTGTGAGCTCTGTCATTCAGCCATTTCTCAGTCTGCCTCACTTTCCACACTTCTAACCTATGCTTCCTAAGCTTCCCTGTGAGGATGTTATGGGATGCTGTCAAACTCAGCCAGTCATGCCATCATAGAAGGCTATCAGATTGGTCAAACATGATTTTCCCTTGGTGAATCCATGCTGACTACTCCAGGTAATCTTTTTTCTAATCTGCATAAATTTACAAATGGCAAATATCTAGCTAATAATTCTGTAGCTCACAATTAAATTAGTATCCTCTGCTCACAAAATGACAAGAATCCAATAACTCATTCAGAATTTCTTTGCCTCCCAACTTACTAATGATTTGCATAGTGTACATGGTTTTAATTTAAGCAATATATTTCAATGCCAAAAAAATTCCCATGTCACTCAGATAGGTATTATTTTATTTGTACACTAAATAGAAATTAAAAGACTAATAGTATTGAGAAGTTTTGTGATTCATTCTTCTCTTCACCAAGTAATACTGTGTCTGGATTAACTGCTGTCATAAATTGTACCAAGTATCATTCATGAACATGTGAACAAAATATTTAAGCATTTTCTTATTACTGCAGTTTACAATGCATTCACTCTGACACTACAAGATAAATGCAGGGTAATATATAATGCTTTAAGGTTACCACTTGTCTTATTTACTTGGAATTGTAATAACATTTAGAGAAAAGGAACATTTTACAGAAGAGTTTGCAAACTACTGATGAAAACTATAGATTGTAATTTTACAGGGTTAGAATAGAATAGAGCAGAGCAGAACAGAATAGTTCATTTGGAAGGGACCTACAATGATCACCTAGTCCAACTAACTACCTGACTACATCAGATCTGACCAAAAGTTAAAAGCATATTATTAAAGACATTGTCCTAATGCATCTTAGACACTGACAGGCATGGAGTATCAACCACCTTTCTAAGAAGCCTGTTCTAGTGTTTGACCACTCAGTCATTAAATAAATCCTTCATAATATCAAGTCTGAACCTCCTCTGATGCAGCTTTGAACCATTCCCACACTTCCCACTGGACACTAGGGAGAAGAGATCAGCCTTTCCCTCCCCACTTCCCTTCCTCAAGAAGCCATAGAGAGAAATAATCCAAATTTGGCGACAAACGAGACCCACAAGCAAAATGGAGCAAACAGGACTGTAAATAACTAGTAGTTCTAATATGCAACATAATACTTGTCATTAGACATATACCAGAGGAAGTCAAAATGTCCCCTTCCTTTTCCTCAGGCTTGGCATGAAGGATGGGGATGAGTGAACTTTTATTCCTCCGTTTGATATGCTGCTTTTCCTAAAGATATATTACAATACTCTTTGGAAAAGCAAAATATGTGTATGAAAAGAGGTATGTATCAGTAAAGTATTTCACTATCAATAGACAAAGGAGGAAAGGGAAAAGTGTACATAATCATTTTTATTTTTAGTCTTGTCTTCTGTTCAGCCATCTAAGGCACACTAGAGTTAATTAGACTGTTTTCACGAGTGAGTTGAGAAAGGTGGCTCACCGAGTGTATGGATTTAGAAATGTTATGAAGTTTGGATCCATGCTGGCTTTCTTGCTTCTGATGTGCCTTTCTAAAGCTTTAGTTTCTAACAAAATCAGAATTGCAGCCACAGCAACTGCAGGAACAGATTTCCAAGTGCAAAACAGTCTTGGCCTTCCCTGCTCACAGTTGTGTGTTTGCTGTCTATAGTACTGTATAGCTGTGAAGTGAACCGACATGCAGAAAAAATAGAAAGGCTAGTAGCACAGATGTTAAGTAATTAATTAGGAAAAAAAAAAAGTTTCTATGGAAAATCAGGAAATCCATGGCTAATATTCCTTAAAAATGTCAAATATAATTTTAAAAGGGGAATTGCCAGGACAGACCCATTGCAGAGGACAAAAATGGATCAAAAGGGCTTCACAGCAAGTAAGGATTTATGGAGGAAATGCCAAGATTCCCTTTCCCTGGCAGGCTGCTGGCATTCTCACACATGGGACATTACACTAAAGAGTCTCTGAGTCCTCATGGAATGTATAGAGCTGTGTTGAGCACTCATGCTGACCACATACTGACCATGGGCATGGACTGCCGCTAGTACTGCATCCTGGTTGTGGGAGACAGCACCTGGTCAGAGGGAGAGAGGGGACAGGACAGATCTCAAGACTATGGCTGCAAATCCAGTGGCCCTGTACTTGCTGGATCTGTGTCAGTGTACTGGTTTGGGGGGGTGGTGGT
>NW_008600400.1:0-26110 GCF_000691845.1 Merops nubicus
TGGCGGGGGGGTCGGCGGTCGGTTCACCACTTCCTCGTAGGGAGGTAGTAAATAATTTGGCAAAAACCCTAGAAGTGGGAGGCAAGGAGGAGAAGTTACTTCATGAACAGCTTATCTCAGGAAACAAGTCATCAGTACAGGTCAGTACATCCTTTGTCATCTACCAGCACCTCCCCACTAAGCAGCTCAACGGGCTTCACAAAGGGTGCCAAAACTTGGCCCAAATGAGATGGGTCATGTTTTCAAGAGGCTGCAACTGTGGCACAGGAAGGCGCTGTCATAGGAGGAGATGGACACAGCTGGGAACAGCAGCCTGATCTTACGGCTCTCAAGTCTATTCTTAAGGTACCAGGTGAACCTCCCATCACCACCCTGTACCCTAACGCAGCCTCACTAGCCACACCAAGGGATGGCCTGTGTTGGCCGGAGAGAACAGCCTCAGAGAGAACTCACCAGCGCTCTCCAACACTGGCTTCTTGGCCAAGTTTCCGCTTTCAAGGCCCACGATTTCACCTCACAAAGCTTTATGCAAATATGAAGAGACATAAGCAGTAACAAGGAACATGGGATCCTAGCTTTTGGTTGGTGTTTAGGGCTGCATTCAGTCTTCCTGGCATGGTCAGAATAAACTGGCAGTACAGGTAAGGGAGTTTGGTTTACTGCGGTTACAGCTCCTCAAATCTATGAAAGATTTTGCTTATTTCTTAAGAGGCAACAAAGGAATCTGCACAGACAGAATGAACTCATATACTGGAAATATTTAAAGATAGCACTGCCGTTTTCCACGTGTAATTGCATAAACCTGTGTCTGGGGAGGAAAAGGTTGCTGGGGATTATTTCTGAGGTGGCTGTAAAAGGTTAACAAGCAAAGCAAGTTCATACATGAAACTCAACAAGTCCACGTCAGGAGACTCAGTTGTGGTACCTCCAGCCAAAAGGCTGAGACTTGCTGTTCTAGCACAGTGTAGAAGGGCAGAAAGGAGAGCACAAAACAACTGTACTCTCCCTGAGCCATGGGCAACAGCTCCTTTGTGCAAAGTCCTGGGGCTGCTCACCCACAGCGTGCTCCGGGAACCACAGCACAGAGTGTGAGCCCACACGGACCCTGCTGAGGCACCACTTCCACCCAGTCTGTGTGACTGAATTTTGTGAAGCCACTTCTCACATCTCAGTCCCACCAGCATCCAAGTGCAGGCTGGAAAGCAGGAGCATCCATAAAGTCCTCAACGAGGTATTTTAAGAACCTTCCCCTGAGAAACACCCAGGGAATCACTGCACCCAGAGAGCCGAATTGAGGGTGTGAAGGTGCCGGAGCTGGTGTGGTTCAGCTCTAGACTCAAGGAGGCTCAAATGCATACAGCAGCTGTAACATGCCACCTCCTCTCTATGAGGCAGCGAGGCTGCCCACCACCTCTTGTGGAGCCCTGCCACTGCTCCCTGCTTCCACCTGATGCAGGCCACTCGCTGCTGCCCCGCTCCCCACAATGCCCCGGAAAGACGGGGTGAGATACGTACGGAAATAGAAGGGCAGGGCTGAATAGTTATGGGCTTCCCGGTAAGCAATCAGGTTGATCTCGTGCTGCCGCTGCTGGGCTTGCAGACGGTGCTTGGTGCGTCGGTGATGGCAAACGCAACAGCAGCTGAGGATGATGATGATGGTCCACACCAGCCAAAACCCTGCAGTGGGAGAGAGCGCGTTAGCCACAGCGTGAGAGCCACATCCAAACCCAGGAAATGTCACGAAGGTGACGGAGAAAATCCTCGGAACGCCTGGCTCTGAACCCCACGCTGCTCTGACGCGGGCAGACGCCGCACTGGGAGGCTCTGACACGGCCCTGCCTGCGTGGGGGACCGCCGCTCTGGCAGCCTTGACAGAAACAGGTAACTCTGTACACCCTCTGGTACAACGTGGAGCATGCCCAACAGGTACAGCTCTGGAGGAGAATGAAACATGGAGACAGGGCTAAGCTCCCCCCCTCTCACCCCTTGGATAAAATTTCTTCTAGCAAAAAATTTGAGCGAAGCTGTGAAAAACATTGAACTCATCTCTCACAGCCACTTTGGTTTGAAAATAACAATCAAGACAAAAAAAGACACTCTGCAGATTGACCACAGAAGAAGAGAAAAACCCCAAGCACTATGTTTTGCTTTTGTTTGCACTGCTCTTTAATTTCCAGCCCAGATCATTCATTGTTATGTTTAACAAAAACATACTCTTTTTATGTAAATTTCTCAAAATATTTTTAAAACTTATTTTTGTATTCAATGTCTTAAATTATTCAAAATTAAATTAAGCTAGACCCCCACCCTGAATCCTCAAGAAACCTAACTTCTGCTCTGTTTGTGGTCATGGCTGGTTTCTGTGCACTTTTGTACCGTACGTACACTGTTCCTTAAAAGGGAATTTTAAAAGAGCACTTCCCAAATTTTCTCCACTCCCTCCAACATGTGGAATAACTCTCCCTTTCCTCAAATCCCCCTTCACGCTTGCATGCACTAGAAAAATGTTTCCGAGATGCGCTTGGAAGAGCTATAACATTCACTCCAGATCAGGTTTTTGTCTCTTGCAAGCACAGCCCACAGCTCTACCTGCCTCAGAGATGTTAGTCAACTCCCATCTTTTTTGAGCTCAGTTTTTGCAGCCCAGGATACCAGGAGAACTCCCTCTTTAGGACATGTAGGCCTTGCAACTGCTCCTCAGCAGAGATCACAACACTGTTTTTCTTCCAATAGGACATCTGCCACTCTTCATTATTCCCAAACAGCCAAAATGAAGACTCCCAGTACTACAGCCTATTTTCAGCATGGCCATTCTGCCCTGTGAGATCAAACTGCTTTCTTTTCTCCCTGGTGAAAGCCTCTACTCCCACCTTGATGTTTTCAGCATCCCCTGCCGAGTTAGTGACGTTTTTCTCTCTAAGAGCTGGGTGGGGAAAGGTGAACAGTTTAGGAATCTGAAGAATGAGAAAAGCGTCGCTCTGGCTCAGGACAAAGTGCAATCGACTTGTATCACCCATCACGGAGCCCCACACTGGGCTGTTTGTAGGTGAACTGGATATGCTGTATCATGCCTCTGAGCATTTTGAGCCAGGACTTTCACCTCCCCGTGTCATAACCCGAATTCCTCTTGTATTTTGGCACAGCAAACTGAAATATCTCTCTTGCATTGCGCAACCGATTTCCCTAATGGACTGGATTCCACCTCACACCCAAACTTAAGAAAACCTGCTATCAAACGAAGGTGTTACATAGTCTTTTTTTTCCACTTGGCTGGAAATCAAGGTTCCTAGGCAGTTCTTATAGCCAGCCTGCTCGGCTGTACCACAAAGGGCAGAGAGAAGACTTATCTTTGCTCCAGAGAAGCAAAGGATGAAACACTTGAGATATCCTCTGCACTTTCTTCAAACTGCGTAAGTGTCCACTGCCCTCTAAACACCTTCCCGCTTCTAAAAAAGCCTTTTTTATATAAAGGGATTGGTCTAGTCCATCCTTCCCTCCAAAGACAGGTGTTTACAACCATCCCTGTAGGCCCCCTGGCTACCAAAACCTTGCCACGCAAACCAAATACACAGTGTCTCGCAGTCTGAAGACTCCCACCCCCATGTTATTTCTTGCTAAGAGAAGGTCCCTTGCCTCTTGCTGGCTGAGGAAGCACGAACGCACTCAGCAAAACCAGGTCATTGGCACAGCACGCCACCATGCACTGAAGCAGGCCTGCAGTTCATCTTCTAAGTACTCCTTATTTTCAAAGAGCAGTCCATGATCATGTGTTCAAAAACAATGGAAAATTACACCCAGCTATCCAGGGATTTTAGTTAGTTATGAAAACAGATGCTTTTTAACACATTTGATCACATCCTTCCCAAGGACTCTAGATGCAATGGTAGCAAGCAGCACTTTGTTAGTTAAGATGTCCTGGAGAACTGCCACTGTTAAGCAATCTCAGCTGTAGCAGCTGAATTTTTCTGCAGGGAATAACTGCTCCCACCCAAGCCTGCATCCAGAAGATTAAAAAAGTATTCCTTTAGAAAACTTCTCTACCCGCTCCAAAGAAATCCCAAAGTGCTTTGCAGACAAGCTGATGCACAAGCTCAGAGCAGGGGTCAAAGTAAGCTCAGCCATTCCCGGGAAGCCGTGCGGCAACCCTGTAAACAACAAGCCGTAACATCGTGCGCCAGTTCAGGGTAACAAATTAATGTTGGATCCTAGCGAAACCGCAGGTGGCATTTTAAGTAAACACACCATAATTTACTGGATTGCAATCTGGCCACAGTGCCAGGAACAACACCTCCATCCTCGTGCAAAGGGTCTATGCATGCTTGTAACCACAAGTGGATGAGATCTGTTGGTTTTTTGTACAAATTTCCAGAAAAAGAACCCACTAATACCACGTTGTTGCCTGGTTTCATTAACAACTGACGCTTCCTAGAGCTTCTAGGAATTACTCAACCCCTGACTCAGCACGAGCCCAAGGACTTGCCTGGATGATCACAGGAGGTCAGCAGTGTGTGCCCACCACAAACATTTGCTGGCCTGGCTTCTGGCATCCTCTGTAACAGTTTTGCTGACACCTTGTCATGCACTGCAGGGCTGGAAGCCGCAGGATGGGACACCCTTAGGTGCCGAGGCACACGATGGGCTCCCTGGTTGTCACTGGAGCAGGGGGGATAGTGCTGAGAGACGGACTGGGGGCAGCTCTGGTTGCAAGCTCAGCACTGTGCTGGAAGTAGAGGGCCTCCATAAAAGGCTCCACAACATGCCCTAGCCAGAAGTTTGGGCACAGCTGCAATTTTGGCTGCAGAACAGAGAAACTGTAAAAGCCCAGCAAATATATAGTACAGTCATTTCTTTGGAATAAAGCTAGGTATACAAGGCCAAGTGCAATCGTAAATGTTATGTCTCGAAGTATGGAGCAAACAGTGAAGATGTCCAGGGCTGAGCTGTGCATTTGTACACCTGGTGATGCTTGGCTTCAAACCAGCAGCAGCAAGGTAAGCCGAGCAGACCACAGGCCCATGCAACCAGTGGCTCATTTGGCAGGAGAGGAAGGAGGGGAATTTCAAATTCATCCAAAGACAACACTACACAAGCAGGAAATGGAGGGGCTGAGCACAGCGGCAGTAGGTGCTAACACCTCATCCATGGCAAAAGCAGGTGAAGATGGGCAAGATGTGCAAAGACAACAGACATCTGTCACTAAAAGGCCTCTAAAAGCCAAGTAAAACTGGGCTTCTATCTGCCTTTGCTGTCCCCAAAAGCCTTCCCCATGCTCTTCAACACGTGTCTCCTTCCCAAACAAACACAATTTGGTTTTCAGCTATTGGAAAAGGAGGGTGACACTGGGTGTTCTTAGCCAAGTTTGCCACTAAATATCTGATTTGAGAGAGAGTATTTCCCACTGCCAACCTGGCAGCGACCACTGGGAACAAAAGCTTGCAGCAACCCGAGGGCAACGTGACGAGCAGAAAGCAATCAGGGTCTTTGGAAAAACAGCCACTGATGGACAGCATCGACAGAAGGGATGCACCAGCCTGGAGCTAAACACGCACCAGAGGAACGTCAGACTTGAAGGCAATTTCAGGCTCACTCTCGGTTTGGAAGAGTCAGAAGTTGAAACGTTCGTCATTCAAAAAAAAAAAAAAAAAAAAGGCTAGAGTCCTGAGAAATACTGCTGTATTTTCTGTCAAATTCACTGGCGATACCAAGGGGTGGATAACGATGCAACCAAAGGGTGAATCAGACACAGCCAAGAGGCTGAGTTTTGCCAACAGTTTTCCCTGCCAGAGCATCAAAACCTTTATAAAAATAGAAAAAGATAAAGAAGTGCCAGCCTCTTACGCAGCATCAGACAGGCTCAGAGCTGTAAGCTCTACCTGAGCACCAAGCTCAGAGTCAGAACAGGAGCTGCAGAAAGACCTGGGAACAGAATTAGTCCCCACAAAAGCCACCTCTCTCAAGCAGAGGAAATAGTGAAGAAAGGGAATGCTGCAAGGCACACGGTGTCCTTCGGCAAGGGAGCCCTACCACATGGTCATGCACCCAGGATGTTTTCTACCAGCTGTGAAAGAACACGACAGGCTTAAAGCTCCAGGAAAAACCTTTCTTGGACACTGACCATAGTTTTGCTCAAACTTAAGAATAAAGTAATTGAAGAATAAAACCCCCAGAGAATTCTCTCCTCATGAAAAAGGGGGGAGCAATGTTCAGCCCAATGCTCTACAGTATTTGCTGCCTGGGACACTGTCATCAACATTCCCATTGAGGGAAGCTCCTTTTATCCTGTGCAAAATGGAAAACATTTTCTGGAGCATTCCAAAGGTAGGAACAGAGAAATCTGCCCTCAAGTTCATGGTAAACTTGGGCAAATGCCATTGCTCTGCTGGCAGGAAGTCCCCTAAAAGCAAGCCAAAATAGACTGTAAAATGTTTTTGTGTCTGCCTGACAAGCATTTGGGTAATAGCTTTGGCTCCGTGAAAGCTGGTTCTGAACAGAAGGGGAAGTTGGACAATTTCATTGACTAAAAAGCAATGTCCCAAATGGTGGCCTCACAGTCAGCCACGGCTGGAAAAAAAATTGTCTTTCACAGTGCCAACACTATCATCTATCTAAAGACAGGAGAGAGATTTAATTGGTACACAACCTGGGTGCACTTGGGTTTAACAGTGTCTCTGGCACAGAGACAGCATTGTCTCCTGTCACTTTAGGCATGAGCATGTAAGAGGCAACACTGCTGCTCAAGAATGGCAGATGAAGGATCCAGGCTGTAGGCCTATGAACATTTTAAGAAGGGAAAAAAAAAAAAAAAAGCTGCTGAATGCCATGGTCCTCTCCTGCCCATCTCTTCTGTATCTCGTGCTGCCTCCTCCACCCTTCTCGTGCCAGCACAAAGTTATGCGCAACTGTGGTTTGAACTGATTTGAGGGAACCAGAGCAGGTTGAAACTCATCTGCTAAACATAACAGTAGCAAGACAAAGACTTTCAGTGACAATTTTATGTCAGCTTAAACCAGTGGAACTGCAGCCCCTGCCTGACCACACTGCAAGAAAAAGTTACTGAATATTTCTAGAGTACAATGGCAAAAGAAGGAGATGGTGTCTTCAGCTTTTAACTCCTGCTTGCTTGCTCCCATGACTGGTAACTCAAACAAAAGGAGATGGACATTAACTACAGCTGGTTTCTAGTTTTCATAATAGTGTCCAGTATACACCATACACCACTGCCATGAGGTAAGATGAAAAAAGAGGTTTCAGAAAAATCCTTTGCTTATCTTGCCAGGAGGGTCAACTTGAGGCAATAAATATGCAGACACTATTTTTATGCCTCTCTCTTGGGGAGGGAGCCTTTGAAGAGCAATTGCTCCTATGCTCCAGAAGACACAGTTTTAAGGCCAGTCAATTCCAGATGACTTACCCCTCCTAAGATATCTACGTTGGTAAAACACATGTTGAACAGTCTAGCAGAGATCACAGGGGAACATCCAGCTGAGACCATGTCCAAAACATCTGGGCACATCATCTGGAGAACAGTTTGCACCAACAGATCTGGATATACAGTGAGGAGCTGGGCTGCAGGTACAGAGGGTAGAACAGCACCAACAAGCTCTCCTGCCTTTCCTCATTGTTGGTGGAAGCAGGCCACATGGAGCAGAAGCCAGTATCTGCACAGTCAGACTATGCAAGGCAGCTTGCCTTCCTTGGATTTGTGAATTTTACTGAGCCACACCAAAACAAGCTTAAGATTATTCTGTCTGGATTAGAGTACAAAAAGTACAAGGAAATCGGGAAATAACTCCCTTGGTGACTCTATTTATCCTGAGCTCCTGCATGCTTGTGACAAGTGTTTTGTTTGCCCTATACTTTCAGCTAGGCTTTGACATGGGACGGTTATCACTGAAGCACCAGCTGAGGAGTAACAGCAGCCAAAGGTGAAGTTTGATACATCTAAGAAAGAGAAAGCCAGTACAGCCATGTAGGAGACTCGGTGAAAGGCAAGGAATAGGTCAAACACCTCTCTGAAAAAGGATGTGTTTATATTGAAGGATAAGATAACATGGGGTGAGGAAGAAAACATAGGACTAATGTGTTTGACTGAGGGCTTTGGAGACTGCAGCAAAGTCTTGGAAATGAATTCCTGTTATAAAGCTGACCTGGAACATGTACAAGGAACAGCAGTTGCTTTAGTTTTAGCAACTAACCGGATCTCTGCCAAAATTTTATGGCAGCACGGTTTTTGGGGAAAAGAGCTATCTAGGGATTCCAAGGGGAAGCGTGCAGAGATGAGCAAAATGTTCAAATTCAGCAAAAACATCAATTACGCTGCCTGCAAACAGAACATTTTTTTTCCTGTACATCCCTTCCACTAAGGTCCAAACAGTCAAGATTTATTTTTTTTTCCCAGAAGCAAGGTCTTGGTATCACTGCTAGAGCAGCCAAAATGAAGCAAAATAGGCACATCCAACATCTGAACGCTCACTCATCGCCAGTGTTGCTTTGTTGTACAGCACCTAAACGACCCAAGACCAGCTAAGCCTTCTAATTTTGAAATCCTGCAACTGAGACCTTCTGCATGCAGTGACCAGCTGCCTGTTTCCATGCTCCATGATTCCTGAAGCACAGTGTACTCTTCTTCCAACCACACTATACAAAATACCTTCTACAGCTTTTTGCTGTGTTCAGGGCCTCTAGAATCATCTAATTTCATGCTAGTCCTCCACGGGCAAGGAGGGACACAAGGATAGATGTTAGAGGAGATCCAGATTTGGTTTTCAGTCCACGTTATACACCTAAACTTGGGGAAATCCAGAAAGTTTTGAGCCTTAATTCTTAACCTGCAAAACACAGGAACTGCACTCCCCAAACAGCTTTCTCCTGTGCTTTGAAAAGTGGTACTTACGAACATTTAAGCAATAAGACACCTGCCAGGCCTGGACAAAGGCCAACATTGGGAAACTCCAGCAAATCACAATCACATCATAACAGACCTGAATAAAACCTGTTAGTAAGCAAAATCTAGTGGCTGCTGTCACTTTCCCAAGAACACAATCTCATTCTTGGGAACCGTGAGCTCTCTCTGAGGAGCCCAAAGAGATTGTTAGGCTAAAATGTTGAATCAGCTCAACCACCATCTAAAAAAACACCATTCCCTCTGTGAGGAAATGCAACAGTAAAGCCCCTTCTTCCCTTTCACTTTTAATGGTTCTATTTCAATAAAATTAAAAGACATACTGCAGTGTTTCCCTCTATGTTACCACCTACTAAGCTTGAGCTAAGAATCAGACCTTTATATTGCTCTTTGACTTACATATATATATAAATGTGGATACAGTTTTATTATTTGGCAACACAGCACTTTTTTTTTTTTAAATAAGAGATGGGTGGGGAATCTGAACCAGGCTGTTATCTAATTTTAAACACTGGCTGTCCACCTGCTTGGCATATCGTGTTCTCCATTCCTCCACTCCACCCCTTAACAAAATAATACCTTGATTTTTGCATCCTATTCCACTACCCTCAAGGACTGGTTTACAATTACTGCAACCTTACTTGCAGTCTAGAAATGTTGAGATCAGTCATTTTTGAAGACAAACTTCCCTCAAATTCTTAAATGGGGAAAAAGATCCTTTTTACAGGAAAAACTCCAAGTGGCCACAAGACAGTATCACATTTCAGAAGGCATGTCCAGCAAAGACAGACTAGTTTTCTTTTCCACTTCAAATGCCACCCTCCTCTGCTTCTTCTTCCCACAAAGCTGTGGTGGCAAATAAATCCAGGATTTAACTTTACAGGACTAGCAAGGAGGTCTGTTTTCATGCTCACAAAAGCACTGGTGGTCTGAGAAGGTCAAGAGGAGCAGAAACTTCACAAAAGCTACTTCAGCACATGCATATGCTGGTTAAAGTCAAAACTCAGAACAACCATGAAGCCATACTTAAAAGGTGCTGCTAAGTTAACTGTTCATTAACCAAAAGTTATTATTAACTTCTAAAAAGCTATGCTATTCCTGAGCATGTAAAGCTGCTGCTTTCCACACCATCAATTCACTGCTCATATGAAGACTATTTACATACACTATCACCACTATTCACCTTGAAGGTATTAGGAGTGTGCAACCTCACATACCTACCAAAGACATTCAACAACCCCTGAAGCAGCAGGTAAGTTCTGCAGCTGTAGTTGCAAGCTCTAGAATATGAGTCTTCACTTAAAGGACAAACTCCTCCTGTGTCTCCTCCCCCGAATCCCAGAAACTTTTTTCTAACACTCATAATGCCAAAGCCAGCTTTGAAAACATTAACCAATTTTAAATCAATGTTGGATGTTTACCTAAGTTTGCAGAAAGCCTAGAAGAACAGGTCTCATGTTTGCATTCTTCCCCTCATTTCAAGGCGGTATATGATGGTCTCTGCAGCACAGAAGGAATGTGTATCTCACTGCAGAAACCCATTCCTCCCAAGAAACCACCCAGAGCCTGCCACTAATATGTTTATTCCATGGTCTCAGCGTGACCTGTGTTCCTGCCCTAGAAAGAAGTCTGAAATATTCTGCTTCCTTCTAACAAAATCTGGTTTCATCTTCCAAGAACTTTTATGATGCAGCCTGGCACTGCCAAGTATCCAAGCTTGTGCCACACTGAGAGTGCAAAGACAGTTCAAGTAAAACCACTCCATTAAAATGGCAGGGGGCCATTGTTCAGGCGCTATTGTTTGTACGCAATTCAATTAAGCCTCTCTTTCAAGATGTCCATGGGAGAAACATGGAGACCGTGCAACCAGCTCCAGTGCACAGCCCTACTCCATGCTGTTGCTCAATTTAGATCCTGCTTGCCACAGAGTTTGCAAGCCCTTCCATACATGCATCCTGCAGTACATTCCCACCCACACAAATCCAAAACCGTGTCTGACCTTCCCCACTCTGCTTTGTCCATGCATCCTCATGTAATCCGAACAAATTCCAGCCATCTGTCCTGCTTGGGCTCCTGACTGCTGCGATCTGATCTGGCCAGTCCAAGTATTCATGCCTGTTTCTCAGCCTGCTAGAGTCCTTGGAGCTGCTCCCCCTGTCCTGAATTGTTTCTTGAACCGTTTAGAGACTACTGAAAATAAAGCTGCTGTTAGAAGGTCTGCAATGTATTCAAATCCAGCCATTAGTATTGACACAGCCAGCCACTACCCTCTGATGCACTTGAAGGCATCTATTACAGCCCTGTCTAGTCTACAAATATGTTCTCCATGCTTCACTGGTTAATGTGAAAAGTTAGATTTTTGCTAGACTAACTGCCAGTTATTCCTGACCTTGGATCCCAGGGGATCAGTACTGGGGCCTGCTCTGTTTAGTATCTTTATCAATGATCTGGATGAGGGGATTGAGGGCACTCTCAGTAAATTTGCAGGTGATACAAAGTTGGGCAGGAGTGCAGATAAGCTTGAAGGTAGGAAGACTCTTCAGAGGGATCTGGACAGGCTGGATCAATCAGCCAAGGCCAGTGGTATGAGGTTCAACATGACCAAGTGCCAGGTCCTGCATTTGGGTCACAACAACCCCATGCAACACTACAGGCTTGTGGAAGAGTGGCTGGAAAGCTGCCTGGCAGAAAAGGACCTGTGGGTGCTGGTCAACAGCCGGCTGAACATGAGCCAGCAGTGTGTCCAGGCGGACAAGGCGGCCAACAGCATCCTGGCTTCTATCAGAAATAGTGTGACCAACAGGACTAGGGAAGTGATTATGCCCCCATGCACTGGTGAGGCCACACCTCGAGTACTGTGTTCAGTTTTGGGCACTTCAATATAAGAAACACACTGAGGTTCTGAAGTGTGTCCAAAGAAGGGCAGTGAAGCTGGTGAAGAGTCTAGAGAACAAGTCCTATAAGGAACAGCTGAGGAAACTGGGGTTGTTTAGCCTGGAGAAGAGGCAGCTCAGGGGAGACTTTGCTTTCTACAACTTCTTGAAAGGAGGTTGGAACCAGGTGGGGGTTGGTCTCTTCCCCCAAAGAACAAGCAATAGGACAAGAAGAAATGGCCTCAAGTTGTTCCAGGGAAGGTTTAGATTCCATTTTAGGAAAAACTTCTTCACCAAAAGGGTTGTCAAGCACTGGAACAGGCTGCCGAGGGAGGTGGTGGAGTCACCATCCCTGGAGGTATTTAAAAGATGTGTAGATGAGGTGGTGAGAGACATGGTTTAATGGTGGATTTGGTAGTGTTAGGTTAATAGTTGGACTCAACGATCTTAAAGATCTTTTCCAACCAAAATGATTCTATCCATGTTAAGTGACAGCCTTTGTATGTATAATACATTTCCACACACACGCTACTTAGAGAAAGTAAAACCAGGCACAGCAGATGGATTATGTAGACAGCACAGTTGCATAAAAGCTACAAGATACCACTGGGTGTGGTAAGAAAGTATCTCCAGTCTCTAACGTGAGGGTACAATGTCTGGAGTTCTACATTTCCAAAGTCTGGGAGCACAGATGCATTCTCAGCCTAGTCTCCTGTTAGTACAATAGCATGATCTTGAAGGTCCTTTCCAACCTAAAAGATTCTATGATTCTATGTCAACATCAGTGTTCAACCTGTTATGCTACTCCTCAGAAAAGGAAGACACTATCAGACCAGTACAACTCTAAAAGTCTGCTTTTAAAAATCAGCATTTCTTACTTTCCTATGCTTTCAGTTTCCCATTTTCCATATACCTTTATCAGAATTTCACTGACTTTCTTCAACCCACCTGCTGCCATCTTAGCAGGTCTAGTCTCTCAACCTCTCACTAGAAACATGGGTAGTTTTAAATCCCAGATTTTGGGAAAGAGGAGGTAAGTGGGGTTGCAACAGGCAGTCTCTGTTTCCCACAGCCCACAGTATTCAGCCACCGTCAGCCCACAAGATTTGCCCAAGACCCTCTCCACCCAAGGACCTCTGCTTCAAACATAATGCATCCTGAAGAGAATAAACATCCTGACCCCTTTCCTTGAAATGGCAGCTTTAAAAAGATAGACCAGATATAAACTGTCACTCTTGCAAAGAGCTAAGACAATAAGACAAAAGATACTGAATCAATTCTCTGTTAGAGCGTGTCAAACTAGCGCTGTGTGTATCGGCATCTTTCCCTCAAGTTCACCTTTCCTCACTCATAACGTTGAGTCTCTCATACCTCCAGTCATGAACGTGGCAAGATGACCCATTACTTCTCAAAAGCAGGCAATGCCTGTTGTAACAAACCTATTTCCACTGCCACATCAGGACAACTCCAGTTTGCACTGCAGTGAAATGCAATGGCAACACAGAACAAGGGCTGAATACAAAACCCCACCAGCCAGACCTGTAGTGTGGTATGAGAGCCATGCAGATTAGGAAGGGAAGCCATACAAAACAGAAGGACTTACACCAGAGTTCATAGTAGTAGTTGCAACACTGGGATTGTCCACAACAGTGGCCCGTTTCACATATGTAACTTTGATTGTTGACACCCATGCAGGTTTCCTTGTCCTAAAATTAAACAGACACACTTTTAAGATGCTTTGTCAGTATTTCCTGGAAATGTCATCTTTTACTCAATGATCTTCAAGCATTTGAAAAGTCATAAGTTATGGTCTTGGGAAACTCTAAAATACATAAAGAGGTTAAAATACAGCTAAGGATCACCAAAAAACACAAAGGACTGTTCAGAAGCAAACCTTGTCTCTCCAAACTCACAAGTTACATTGTTGTAGCATGTAGTCAGCATTGCTTTCTCACCATCCCTCTCCTTCTCCCTTAGAAGTTACAACATTTTGGGAGCCAGGCATTCTCTTAAAGAAGGGGTGTTATTTGTTCCACATTTTACACAATATTGCTGCATTATTGGGGCTGAATGCCAAGTGGGGGAAATGCATTCATAAACAGAACATTATAACTTGAGAAAAGACTGCTTAGATTAATTTAGATTTAAATGATAACTATAGTATGTTCCTGTGAGATTCCAATCTAAAACAATTCTTTCATAATTAGCCATGTGCTTTATATAAGATCAGCATTCCTGTAAAACTTCTTCCTGGAATAGCAAAGTAGACCAGGAGCAGAGCCAAATCAGCTGCACTATATCACCCAGCAGATCCACAGGACACTTAAGATGGAGAAGGACTAGGGCATGAGGTCTCAGTCCCCCACATGGTGTACTGCTTCACAAAAGTCCATGTTTTCCTGATAGTTTGAAAACATGAGTGGGAAAAAGTACAAAACATAGGAAAACAGAAGCTTTTTACAGGTAGATGTTTGTACAGCCTCTAATAGGCTTTGGGGCAACCTGGAAGTTAGAAGACACTACAGTTTCTTAAGAAACAAAAAGATCTTAATAAATAACATTGATGTTGGTAACAAACCTGTAACAAAATCTAGAATTTTCACTTTCTTTCACTTAGAATTTATTATAAGAAAAAGAAAATGAGGGGGATGTTTATACTGAAAGGTATCTTGAAAGAATTCATTTTATAAGCACCAACTTGCAAAAAACAAACAAAAAAAGTCCCCAACAGAAAGCCCAACAAAACCCAGTGGGCTGAAAGGAGCAGCAAACCCAAGCAGCAGGCTACAGGAATGTACATTAGTGGATCTCAGCAGGTGACAAAATGCACTTCAACCATCCCTCTGTCCCATGTGAGCACACCACAACTACCCTTCTCACGAGCCTCTGTGAAGTCACCACATGTGCAAAATACAAAGTCCACTTTAAATGATGGACCGCCTCATTGAACAAGTGAGATAAGACTGCAGTTTCAATACAGAAGAATCCTACACCAAGTTCTTAAGGAATCTCAATCTACTTGGGGATCCAGAGGAGCTCTAGTACTCCCCCCCACCATGCAGCACCTCAGAGCTGCACCTCCTCAACACTGGGCCCTGGGTCCTATGGGTCCCCTACCTGAGCACCCATCTTACAGCAGCAATATAACTTCTAAAAGCAGAACAATCTCCTACCACCTAAGGTTCAACAGAAAAGATCCCATGCTGTGTATTTCTCCTATGACGTTACACTAAGTTTTGAAGTGTTCTTTGATTGTGTGAGGGCACAGTTCAGCAAACAGAACTCAGCACACAATGCACTGCTTCCCCTCCTTCCACAGGTATCACCATTCCCACAAAAGGCTCTACAAAGCACCAACGGGCCATCTCTTTAAAACTGATCTGCAGAGACAACAAGCTGGAAGGGTACTTGCCTCCTTTTTCCAGGAAGAGAACAACATTTTGCTGGACAGACCAGTCCAACTGCTTTACTACAGGTAGCTAAAAGCAAACATTTCATACACTTTTCTTGAGATGCCGCACGTCAATAGTAGACACAACACTTCCCTTTAGGATAAGGAGGTGTTTCCATCTCTAACTGCAGTAGTTGGTAGCAACTTTCAGGAGACACTGCTGAGCTAGCAACAGCATTTTCTGCTTCAGGCACGCTACTCATTAAAAGAAAATTACGTCATTTTAGTCAGTAAAATAACTAGAAACAGGACACATCCCTCTTACCTATTCTTACTTGTTTATTTACACTTATCTTCATTTTGTTGGCCTTGTAGAGTTAATGTAGCTGAGAAAGAGCACAAATTTTGGCTCTCATATCAACAGAATTGAGAAATTAAGATCTCATTGCAAAATTGCAATCCTGCTGATGATAACGCACAAGCCAGAGAGTGACCAGCTGAGGTCTGCAATTGTGACACAGGAAGATCAATGTGACCTGTTGAACCAGCAAATGAACTATGTGGAGCTAGTGGAAGAATATAGTCCCATAGTCCCATTTCAGGAACAAATCTGCATCACAGCACTGATCCGTCCTTGACCACCTGGGTTTACTCCTCCAAAATTTGTTCCATTCCGTGTTGTCCGCTTTAAAGACTAGCAATAAGGAACACATCAGTGTTTTTTGGCAGCAGCAACCTCTAACAGCTTCAACATCACTATTTTTCCCACTTAAGAACTTGCAGCAGTCCTGTTTTTACAGACTGGCATCACATTATCCTTTTATTTGAAGTTCCTGACTCCCCCTTGCCAACCTGATCATATTTGAGATGACCTTTCCACAGTGCCATATGTTTATTTGCATGCAGGGTTGCCCAGCTGGCAAACAGGTCTATGAGGGGATGTTTGCATAGGCTAAGCAGAAGATCTCAGCAGGTTACTATTCTGCAGGTTGTTCCTGCCTGCTAAGGGAGATCAAGTCCCAAGCAACATTCTGCCTTTCTATCTAGAGTTCAAATATTACTGTCTGGAGCTTCTTTACACACTGACCAAGAGAAATCATCTTCCTTGCTAATGCATAAGCACTCGTACCTTTGAATAGTTTCACAGTTGGCTTCCAGCTCCCACCGTTCAGAAAGTCCAGGGTTTTAAAGTCCTTGCTGTTTGGCCACCAGTCATGCTCCTCAAAGTCCAAGCAGCTCCTCTTGGAGCCTTTCTGCAGCTCTCTGCCAGCCCAGCCACCAATGGGTTTCTGGGAACATGGAGCCCTCGGACTCAGTGCCACGTGGCACACACAGAACTGTCACCCTTGTTTCCAAACAGTTTCACAGAATCAAGGCATAATTTAGTTTGGAAAGGATCCCAGCAGGTCACATGGCCCAACCTCTGCTCAGAGCATGGCTACCTCCAGTGCTAGGTTACTCAAACCCAGAACAGTGAAAGAGATAAAATGTAAAGGCAACAAACTTTTGGAAAAAGTCTACTAGGCAAAGATTCCAGCACAAGAGCAGCATTGTTCTGGGACATGTTACAGGTGTCTTGTTTGGATTGAGTGCTTCAGTCTCCTTCCTTCTCCCCACTTAAGTCAAGACTCATTCCTGTGAAAAGCTGAGGCACTGTACAGTCTTTTTACACTGTTCTGCAAGCAAAGGAAGAGGTTATACACTGCCATCAGTAGAGGCCATTACAAAGATCATGAAAATTTTTTGTTCAGGAACTTCCTCCTGCCACCAGGAACGTCTGTCAAGCTTCAATTTTTAATTAAATCCCAGCCTGCACTTTTCATACCATCAATGCCCTACTATTTCTACTTAATTCTCCCATTCATTCTTTGTGTCATACACTGCCAAACTGTAATTACTTGAGACATATCAGCACTATAGTTACCCAGAGCCTAAATTTCTCCTGGAAACAACATCACAAGTGCCTGTGCTATCAGACTACACTATTTCCTTTTTCACACCAACAAGCATAGACAGGGCACGGGACTGAAAGAATAGTTTTATAGGTAAGAAAAGTGCATATGGGTGGGGGGAATCTCACAGAAGCAAAGTTGGAGCACTCATGTTTTATTTCCCTGCCCTTGTTTATAGTTTCCATTGCAAGTAGCACTTATAATGATCATCTTTAATCATTCTATTTTATCAATTCTATTTATTAATTAATTGATAAATTATTAATCATTCTATTTTATCAATTCAAATTCAGCAGCATGGAGGTTTTTTTTGAACTACTACAGAGTGTTTTTTAGGGTATCCTATGAAAACAAGGGGGAGGGTTTATGTCCAAAAGCACTTTCTTCCCCAAAGCCAGTGGGTATCGCATTCCGGCACAAGCTTCCCTCATGAATGACAGCCTTGTTCTCCTGTTGTCCAGGCAAGCACATCCCTCCCCACCAGCCTTTGCTCAGCCACCCGTAGGCACCTCCAGACAGGACTACTAAACAGCATCAACATGGGTCTGCTCTCAAAGAGCGTTCAACTCCACTAGAGCAGAATATTCCTGTTTCGCAACTAAGAAGCCTGAACACGCCATCCTTATCTCCCAGCTGCAAAACCCAGGAGACTTCCAGCTCATTTCAAGGGGTTGGCTTTGCACCCTAGGCTGTGTGTGCATCGCTGCCTCCCTGGCATCAGCCTGAGAGCTGACGCAGATGTGAGAAACCAGAATCACTGGATCCCCGATGTGCACTCCAAGGCTGGGAGCTTTCAGGAGAAGGCTCTGCCCTTATGGAGCCCGTGCTCTCTCCCCAATCAGTCCAACAGAGGCCATTGCTCAATCTGGTGTAGGGTTTTTCTCATTAAGCTGGTTGAGTTGAGAAGACATCACCTCAGTGTATTTGGAGAAACTCTTCATATTTTAGATGTGGCGTTTTGGATTAGTTTCACTTGTCATAAACTTTATAAGGCAATATTGAATAAAGATAAGATTTTTCTAAAACTTATTTTCTTGTTCGTATTTGGCATTTGTGATAAACCCACAACCATGCTGGCAATTCTGTCAGTAGCACAATTCTGCTGTCAAGTGATTTTACAAATGATGCTTTAAACACCCAGCAGTGGTAGGTATAAGAGAACTCAAGACACTGCCATACATTGTCATGTCTGAAGCTACAGCAAATATTAATGTCAGTGCCAGGGAAAAAAGCCAATTATTTTCTCCACCTTTCAGTTTAGTATTGGACTTCTCCTGGAGGTCTATGTGACAAACTAAAGGTCAAAATCTGGGGCACAATAAAGACGGGAGGAATTCACAGAGGTCTGTAGGTTGCTTGAGTTGCCCCTTGCTGCAAGAAAGGATGGAATCAAACCT
This sequence comes from Merops nubicus, assembly GCF_000691845.1. Lineage (NCBI taxonomy): Eukaryota > Metazoa > Chordata > Aves > Coraciiformes > Meropidae > Merops > Merops nubicus. The sequence continues at coordinate 18,516 of NW_008600400.1, forward strand.
CATTATCCTACTTTTGTAAAGGTTTTCAGTACTAAATGGTCTGGTTTAATATCTGTAAATCTGTTAGGATCTATTGTGCCAAAACGAAAAATGATTGTCAGTTGAGTACCTGGAGTACCATAACAATAAAAGCATCAAAGTACTCCACACTTTTCTACCCTCAAAAGTCAGCAGCTAACCTGGGAACACTGTTGCTATGTCAAAAAGGAGAAAGATGAGGATGAGCAAATTCCAAACCAGTGTGGCTATTTTCCAAGCTGAAAATTAATATGTGCAACTGCAGCAACAAACACCACAGCCCACACTCAGAAGTGCATAGCTGGCAGTGAACCACCTACAAAAGATGACTCCTCAGCTGGCATTAACCAGGTAACTAAAGCCAGTAGTGGCTGGTATCACGGAGATCTAATAACTATTTTGCTCTGCTGCCTCCTTCCACAGAAATCTGGCCTCCATCACCCTAAATATGAGCACCTTGCATTTATATGGCCTCTACGTGTCATTAACCCTGCCAGAGTATCTATTCATCCTAACCTGGGTAATACCCAGACACGCTGGATAACACTTTGAAATGCAACTTGCATTTACTGACAGAGGTTATACACCATTCCCATCTTCTAGGATAGCCAGTTTTTTAGGACTCTCTAATGCTGTATGTACCTTTGGTACAGCTTTTTGTCAAGGCACTACACAGCAAATTCCTATTTGAAGTGGAAGAGATGGGGATTAACAATGGAGTGAGGGGTGAGTAAGGAACTGAGTAATAGGCTTACAAGCAGTGGGACACAGTGAAAAGCCCAGCAGCAGGAGATTGCCAAACTGGCATTTGCTGGAGGGCAAGATGCTACTGGTTTTAACAGGACTCAGGCTCAACCTGTGACTGCTCCAGACCTTCTGGTTTCACGGCTCTTACAGGGGACTTTGGTAATAAGCATCTATTTAACAATGGAAAAAAAAAAAAAATCCTGACCTAGTTATTTTGCTAATCTCATTACACGCAGAGAGCAGCCCCTTGCTTTCAGTACCCACACACCTAACAACAAAGCAGGATGGATTTAAGCAAGTCACACAATCTTCAGAAAAATGTATTAAAAAGACATATTCTGAGTAACTTGCAACCAGTATTTGGACCATATATATACTTTATGCACTCAGAGTAACAGAATGGAAGTGACTGTCAGTATCTTAAATATGTTAGAAACAACCAACAGTAAAAAATGTATTTGATACCCACTATTTATGAGTTACCACTTAGCTTTTACTCAAACTCACATATTAGACCATGACTACTGTTGGTTAGCCAAGCCCCTCAGCAAGAGCTTATGAAAATGCAAACACAAAGCTACCGAAGAAGATGAGCGTTTCTGTCAGGTAAGACACTCAAATAGTAGTAAGTTAAAATTACTACTCAAAATATTGGGTTGGAATACCAAATCTTGTCATAGGTTTTACTACAACTCTTGGTTTGCCAGCTGCCCCCCTGTTCCTAATCAAAATTAATCTTAAAATTAAAAAGAAAAAAATCACTAGATCTTTTCAGAGAAGTACAGTAGGTTGGATCACATCAAGGACAGGAAGAGCAGCAGGGATCCCCTGGATCACTAGGGGAGCTCAGGACTGATGCCCACCCAGCTGAGCATGCATGGAAGCCTCCAGTCATCTCCTGTCTTCATAAACACTCTACTTCTTAGTCCTTGGAACACAAAAGCAAAAATCCACTGTCTAGGCAAGTGTCGTGCCTTTGGTGAGTTCAATTTAACAAAAGCACGTAAGATTGGTAAAGATGAAACCGGTTTTGACTGCTGGGAGTTACTGGAACTTTGGGTGCCAGTCCCTGCCAGCACAACAGGGGATAAATTCCTGTAACCCTGCCTTACGACAGACAACTGAGGCCAGGAAATAAATCAAGTCTGGACATTTCTTCATAAGACAGCCACCACAAATTTTATTTTGCTGAATGTGGGGGAAAAAGAGAAAAAAACCCCGTAAAGTATAATAAGTGGGGGAGGAAGGATGCCTCTGAGCTGTCCCAGGCACAATAAAGATCTCCAAAATGGGAATTCTAATCCACAACAGTTATTGCTTTGCTATTGCCAGCATCAGGAGAATTATATTTAAATCACCATGATTAATCAGTCACAGCAGACCCATCTTCACCCCCAGCAAACGCAGAACCTCTGAGGTTTTATTAACCTTTATCTGAGGAACAAATTGGTTTGTTGCATCCATTTATCTTGAAGAAATACTCCCAACAATCTTTAAAGGAACACTGTCCTTTCACAGCCTGTGGACACACACCAAGAGCTGGTTTCGTCTTTGTTTATTGCAAGTTTCACTTTCAGACTCCAAGAACTGCACATTCTCATTTTAAGTGCCACATGAAAGTGTTTACTTCCTTTACGCCTTGCTAGAAGCTTCCCAACTGCAGTACGAGCCCTTTCTCATTAGAGATAGGTGCTTCTAGGAAATTACAGTTTTGAGAAGGCTGTCTTGAGTTTGTTGCTTTAAACCACCAAACAGTCCACAGGACCGACGAGCAGTTAAAATGGAAACCGAAAAGGTTAGGAATCCAACATGTTAACCTTTTTTTTTCCCCCCCTTTTACAATAATGCAGTCAATTAGGTGAACGTGTTGAAGCTTCTACCTGCAACCCTAGGAGGAAATGCATGCTTGGAACTAAATGCTGAGATTCTCTGGGACAGGTGCTTTAAACACCCACACTGCACTGACTGTCAAATAGCGCTGACTCAGCATTTTGGGCATTTAAACATCATCCCCTCTGCAACAACAACAACAGAAAAATCCCAAAACCTACTATTTTTACCACACGTTTGGCAGTCCATCTGCCAAGCTGCAATGCCACTGGGTCCCAAAGCAGAAGTGAAGGCAGATCCAGGGCAACCAGTTGGTCCGTGCAGCACAGCAGTGAGGAAGTGGTGCCCATCCTGGGGAGCAACTGTTCTGCCTGTGTCCCACAGCTCATGGGAAGGCACCCCACCCGGGACCCCTTCCCTGTGCCCAGGAGTCACAGCCCAGGGTCAGCACCCCTTGTGCTGAGCGGGAACCGCAACAGCCAGGGACATCCCAGACCATCAAACGTTTACAGACCCAGTGCAAACCCAAAAGACAATAGACGTGATGTTCCTGAATTCCTCCCACATTTTTAATTAAATAGCACTGTTTGCTAACAGCCCTTTTTTTCCACTCTTTCAGAAGTGGAAAAAGAAGTTCCTGAATACTACCTGCAAGCAGAGCACAATCATAAATATTTTTGTCTAAAACTTAGTAAAACTCAAAATGATTAAAACTAAGGGAAGTTCAAGCAGCTCTGCAAGCAGCTCTTTCCCACTATACTCTTCATCAGCAGATAAAAATAGTCGAGAGCTTTGCTCTCGTGTTCTTAAGGCAACACCTTTTTTCTGCTTCCGGTAAACGCTGCTGTATCGATGCCGAAAAGTTACAAGCAGAGAAAAAAGTCCTGTCCAGCCCACTGAGATAATCAGATCTTCGCAGTTGGAGCTCATGAAGCCGAGTTAGACCTAGCTCCTGGTTTTACACCTTATGCAGTACCTCCATTGTCCCAAACACGTCTCTAAGACAAAAAGGCTCACTTAGCAATAGGAACTTTAGAATAAAACACAGCCGTAAATGTTGAGATTGCCTGAGTTTTAAGCCAACTATGTCTTGCTTCCAGTTGATAGTTACCTAAAGCCATTGAGCCTTCGTGCCCGAATTTCCCTCTTAGTTCAGTTCCAAGGTTTTTAGGGAAAGTCTCTTTGCCCCGAGAGCTAACAAGTGAACTATTATTACAGTTATTGCATTCTATTACAGAAGGTCATTGTGCTAGAGGTAGTTTCTTATGTAAAACTGTTTTCAGTTCAGCACGGTGGGAGGGAGTGGGGGAGCTGTATTTCATGAAAAACTGAACTGATAAGGAAAAAGAGGCAGCACTGTTTACTCAGCAGTGTGCTGAACTCCTTTTGCCTTCATTTCTAAATGACTGATAGCAGGTAGTTTAAAACACGCTACAGTCCAATCTTGAACTTTTAATTCTAAATTCGAAACTGCAAGCAGCACTCTGATATCATGCAGTATCTATTTAACGTGTGTTACAGATACCAGCAGTGCTGGGGAGAGTTTACAGTTAAGATTCCCCTCCAGACGTGCCTCCCAGACCAAAAAAAGGGTTTGCCCTCCCCGAGCCTAGGAACACATAGTTGGCACCTCCTCCAGCGGGGAGCAGCTGGGCAGTTGCTACCGTTTCTCCTTCCACTCGACATTACCAGCTATTAAATGATCCCCAGTCTCTTGTTCAAGCTCAAACCCTCCCAGAACAATTAAAAAGTTACCAAGCTGGGGGTCACAGCACATTGCCTTTTTCCATTTGGTGACCTTTGTTAAGCATGATATATATATATATATATAAATGTCCCTACTGTTATTTTTATTTAAAACAACAATTTAACACTCAAAATATTGCCCACACAAAAAACTGTTTCAAAGTTTGGCATGTTTTTAAGCAGTGTAAACAGAATTCCACATTAAGGACTGTGGAAAGTACCCTAAAACCCAACCAAGCAAAAGCCGCACAGGATCCCGACACAAAGAGCCACCCTGCCATAAGCCTAGAACAACAACAAGAGTTTCTTTCCTCGCTTGCAGTTCTGCTCCTTCCTTGCTAACAAAAAGTGGCTCTCACGCTGCTGCACTGCCCGATCAAACGCCATGGGTGGGGAAGGTCTGCCTGTACGGTTCCGTTTTGGGAAAGTCAGAAATCATTTCCTTAGGCGGGGGGAGGGGGGAGTGGGGAATAAAAATAAAAGCAATCGGTCACATCCTCCACCTGAGCGAGCAGCTCCCACTGCACCGAAGCCAGTTACCTGTCTGAGACCCAGGAGGAAAGGCATTCTGCAGGCTCATCCTCTGCACCGGCGCATGGGAAGGCAGGAATTTAAAGCCCCGCAGTGACCATTTCCTCATCTGGTGTGGGCAGTTCGCTCCTTCGATCCTATTTAACCCGGGGCTTCCTCGGCTGGGAATGCTAAGTAAACAGGGTCCTGGGACACTGCACGCACTCGCTGGCTCCCCCTCCTCCTCCTCCCACTCCCAGTGACATATCTCAGACGCAGCCCAGCCGGGGTGTTTGCAAGAGGGAAATGACATCAGGTCGGGCAGTTCTGAAAAAAAAAAAAAAGAAAAAAAAAAAAAGAAAAAAAAAGAAAGAAAAAGGCAGCCCTGAACTATAGGCAGCTGCTGGGTAAGAGCAGGCAGCTGGCTGCAGACAGGAGCAGCAGAGAAGCAGGAGCTGGCTGCAGCAAGCCGAGGGCAATCTGGTAAACACGTTGGCAAGAGCCGACAGCTCCTCCGTGATGATTAAATCTTGCTAAGCAAAAATAGACATTTCATTTTTTTTTTTTTTTTTACTAAGTTGGCTGCTGCTTGCCCTACGAGCAAACAACATGGTTTCCCTGAGGACCTCCAGATCCCGGGGACCTGGGTAAAGTCTTCACAGACCCAAAGCACTCCCATGCTTCCTTCTGCCCTACCACACAGATCCATTTTTTTCTGAGAAATTCCTCCAGCACTGTTCAACTCCCAGCCCCTCCAGATACCAGTCATTGCTGTTTCCTTAGTGAGACAACTCCCCAGATTTCGGTAGGATCAGGATTGGGCCTCTCCAGCATCAGACAGGTGATGGGAAGACATTTTAATTCACCTCTCCTCGAGGAAAACGCGACTAGCTGCGACAGAAGGCCTCTCAGTCTACTTGAGCTCATTTCACATTTTCATGCCAAGGGGCAATTAAGCCTTATAAACAAATTTATCATCTGGTGCCCAGGATGGCATGTCTTGTTTGTCCTCTCCCAAGGAAGGAGTACAGCAAGTTCCACAGCAGTGCAGGAGATGACACTGCAGAAGGTAATCTAAATTTAACTCCCTTTTCTACCTCCACTTTGAAAGTTCAGCAACCTCTTCTTTTCCTGCTTCTCTTTAATCAGCAGCTGTCCTCGTCTGTCGGGGGCCAGGGGGGTGGGACAGGACAGGGGACTGTGACACCACCGCCACTCCCACATGCCCCAGCTGCAGCTCCATGGATATTTGACAGAGGGGCTTAGCCCCTTGCTTTTGGAGCTTCTCAAAACATTAAAATATTAAGGGAGGGAAGGAATATACTTTTTTTTTCCATAGAGATTTCACTGAATCCTTTTTTTTTTGTAGCAGTTTTAACAATAAATCCAGGACTTCAGAAGAGAGAAACCATATATAATTCTTACAAATACTAATATGCAACAGCAGGGAAAAAAAAATAAAAAAGGAAAGGAAAAATCCCCACAGAACCACCCCCCTGACAGCCAGAGATAGCTTACAGCAGTGTCAGAAAAAGACACCCATTTTCCAGATGCCAAAACCCCTCAGTGATCACTGCTGCTGCCTCCTCCCAGCCCAGCCAAGCCTAGGGTTGTTCCCCAAATGAGAACCCCACTGTGGGTGTCCTCTACAGAATTAGGCTGAGTCTGCACACAAATATTACTTATTTTTACGCTAACTTACAGCCACTGTATAAACTTGTCATTTAAGGTAAGCACATCTCTGTTTTTCCTAAGAGAAAACAGGCACATAAGTTATTTCCTAGAGGATACAAAACATCAGCGTTCACTAGCATCAGCCAGGCAACAGGATTTTCCAGCTATTTGTGCTCTTGGATCAAACAAATTCTCAACCTTTGCTTCTCCAATTCTATGGACAAACACCAGTGGTATAAAAGGGCAGCTTTCTGTTTCAGTAATCTGTTCCGTGGCCTCACGCTGTCCTTTGAAATACCCGATTTTGGCTGTTGCTATCCAGAGCCCTGGCAGATCCCAGGGCTGAGCCAATGCAGCAATTTCTAAATCCCTCCTGTCAGAAGGAATCTAACTTTAACCACCTGCCTCTCCCCCAGCACATACTCAAAAGGCAAAGCGTCATTCTAGATATAAGACAAGTTGTGAAGGACTATCAAAGGCAGTAACTTAGCAGAAAAGCAAAAGCATCCTAATTTACATGTGAATTTAGCAATCCTTGGAAAAGTGACACAAGAAACATGGTTTGCAAGCAGGCACTGCCACATTTCACTGCAGCAGCAGCAGCAGCCACCCTTCTCTTGCAGTCTCTGAGTGACAGTGGCCAGGAACATGCTCCACAAACTCAGCCTTAGGTGTCTATGGAAAAGGCCTTGGGGGCAAAAAAAAACACCCAACAAAACGCTGGACAAGTTAGCTCATGCCCTTGTAATACCCTTATCAATGCACTTAGAGCCTTTCCAAAACTCCAAGGTTCTCTTGATCATTGCAATTGCTTTGGATATTCCAACTGGTGTCATTTTACCCCCTCCTTTCTTTTTCAAGTTCATTAAGTTCTTGCCCCAATGCTCTGTCTTGTGGCAACCAGTTTTGTAGACAGTGGATGTGAACAAATAGTTCCTTTCATCAGGAGTGAATTTGCACCTTCTAATCCAACTTTTATATTATTAGCAGGTGGGAACAGAAGTCCCCATCCATCTTCTCACCCATTCATTACTCTGTACCTGTTAGCTATCTTCTTATAAAAGATATCA
>NW_008600400.1:26141-56802 GCF_000691845.1 Merops nubicus
TCCCTACACTTTTAATGTAAAATCTTCTCCCAAAGCCTTCAGCTGCTCATTGTCCATTTCCAAAACCTTTCTAATTTTCTATTGCTCTCTGCTTGGGGGAAACCAGAGCTGAAATAATAATTATTTTAATGAAAGCAAGAGCAGCTCTAGGGCTGGCTCAGCATGGGTTTCATTTCCTTTATATGAACCTGGAGTTTAACATCCACACCTACCTATGACACAAGAGCATGTCATCTGAGGTGTAATGAACAAAGCAAACAAGTTTTTACAGTTTCTCTGTAGATGAATCTCTTGAGAGTCCTGAAAAGTCAGGGCTAATGTCAGGTCAGATTATGGGATCTAGAGTAGTTTGAAAACTTGGTTGTTTAGGCAGCCACCAGCCATCCTTTTTTTTGCATGTCAGTGTGGATCCCACTACAGGGTAATGATGAGCAAGTTTCTTTTTCAAAAGAAGCAATAAAGATCTCTAGGCTATATCAGTCTGCAGTATGGCTCCCCTGAACATGCCATCTGCCCCAACCATGATGTCAAGCAAAGGATGCTGCTTGACACCTTCATGTGCCCAACACACTATATGCCTTGTGACCTCACATACTGGCATACAACTGAAGCAGATGATGGAAGTTGTTCAGGCCATTTTATGAGTCGCTTTCCATGTTCAATGGGAGACGCTTGCAAGCAGGTTTTAATAACCCACAGTTATTAAAATACAAGATACAATATCCATTTTGATACCCCCTGAGGAGACATCTTGACCTTTAGATGATCCAGTTATGACAACATGATTGGAACAAAAATTGCAGTTGTGCAACTCAAGTCTGTCAGGCTTGAAGCACAAGGCTACTCTGAGCTGCTCCATTATTAGAGTCCTAGGCAGGGACAGGTTATGAACAGTAAATATGGGTTGTGAGTAATATCTCCCCAACTAAACTGTAATATCGGTATTCTGCAGCTACAACAATACAGGTTGACCATAAGGGTGGAACAATTTTATCTAATGACTCTTACATTTGCCCCAGAGCACTCTGTACATCTGTGGAGCATCAGCTATCCATTTTCACTGATTGTCAGATAGCCTTGGGTGCTGGAACTGAGACTACACTAGTCTGCTAGGTCCTACAAACAAAGTGTGAAAGAAGCAACCTGAATGAGAGTGACTTCATCCTTCCCCATCCTGGAGATGGCTTTGGGAATATACTAAGAAAGGGAAAGAAACATACAGAAGGGCATAAAAGCAGATCTCTGTTTCTCTAGAATAAGATGACATCCAGGAACAACCAAGATCTATGTGCCTTGACAGGGGCTTGTTTGCTAGCAAAACCAGCATGAGACATCGGGAGATCACCAACACTGGAACAGTGATGCAGTGCTGGATCTGCCTGGAAACCATTTTTGGGAAGCCACCTGCCCACAAAATCAAATGGCTTGTTGTTGATTCCTGAAGAGGAAAGGGCTACTTCCCCACTCTAACAGCACTGTTAGAAGAACAAGACTTCCCAATCTGAGGACCAGGTGTCCCACATTCATGTAATGTATAGCATTGGCACTGCCTACAAAGAACATCATCAACAAATTCCAGAGGGCAAAGAGGAATAGGTCAGTCTGATAATTTCCCAGTACCTAGAGTATCTACTCTATTGCTCAGAGGGCACATGATCTAAACCAAACCTTTCACACCCCTTGTGTCTAGTACTTCTGTGTTATTTAGGACTGGAGTAAAGTGGGTCCCCCAAATTGCATGCAGTTCAACTACAAAGCAAGGACACCCAAATCACTTGCATAAAGTCAGCTCAAACTGACTTAATTTTTAAAGAGAACAAAGAAAAACTTCAGGAAAAGACACCTTGGAACTTGCCTTGTGAGCCAGTGCTGCAACCAGTTTGATTTTAATACATTTTAATGGGCTTGCAGGGGTCAGAATCTGTCCTTGGGCTGGCCCCTCTTCCCTGCAGCTTGTCACCAATTCTGTCAGCCCAGGGGTTTAGAAGTGCAAGAAACTTTTGCAGCTTACTAAGTCAAGATAAATAAATGGAGACAGTGCATTTCAGCCCCACTGCTGTCACCTGTCTTTGTCTCTAAGTAACTGGTTAGCCAGGAGGAAGAGACTGTGCACTCCTGGACATGCTCAGTCCTGCAGAGCCCGACTGGCAACACCTCATGCTTGACACCAGTCGAGCCTTGATTCCAACTGAATTCTGAACAGCAACTGTCAGCCAAGTGGACAAGTGCGAGGGTCTGCCACATCCTCCACCTGAAAGCCATGAGTGAGCCCTGAACCAGAGGAGGGGGCATTGCAGAGGAAGCCACTACCCACTCTGTCACCTAGTGTTCCAGCAGGAGCCTGTCCTCCTCTTCACTTTTCATATGTGGATGAAGAAACATCAGCAGTAAAGCACTTTCCTTTGCACTTTTGTACAGCAAACAATCTCTCCTCTGAAGCTTCTTTCTGTATTAAGCTATCATAAGAAGGGCACTAAAGACAGGGCAGGGAGTGACAAGGGGTGGATGTAGAGGAGACACTCAAGAGCAGTCCTCTCCAACATCCATCTGACAGAGGAGACAACAGAGGTCGTACCCAGGCTGTTCCAGACACTCCTACCTACTCTGCTGTTTAGCTGATTGGAGAGTGGTGGCAATGAAAAGTCCAGAATCCTTCTCTGGGATCAAAATAGTTTTTGCTAAGCATAGCTTGAAATTTCCAGCCCTCAGTGACATTGTTTCCCACTGCTTTTTTTCCCAAGGAGGAGAAAATGATAGCCACAGGTCCAGCACACTTTTCTGTGCAGCAGAGTTGTGGCTAAGCCAATGTAATTTTAATGCCAAAGACTATGTGCATCATCTATTTTTTATGACCACGTTTCAATACCCAGGCCTGCCATTCAAGCCCAGAGATCTTTAAAAGCTTTAAAATCCTTTGTCACCAAGGCAGAGGGGGACTAAAGAGTTGAAATTGCCCTCTTGAGAAGTGACACAAACTGCTTCAGTGGAGACAGCGCTGACTCTGCCCCTTTAGCATTCCCAGGTTTTAGGCACCACTGTCAGGCTTCAGTTTTAGTCTGGAGTGGGTAAAGAAGTCACTGGAAAGCCTACTCAGCTTTCTCTGAGCCTGATCGGAACGAGGAGGAGGAGGAGGGAGTGGGCAGTTCAGCTGTTAAACATTTGACAAGACAGTCTCCAGAAGGGCTGGTGTGTCTGGGGTGGTACAGGGACACTAGCCTTTTTGGCACTCTTGTATTCTTTATGCCTGTGTATGCAAGCAGGACCTTTGGTAACGGCTCAAGAGGAGATGATCTGCTCCAGACAGGGAAGAAGGCAGAGTCTGCAGACAGTAACAGGATCCTCCAAATGTGGAATCAAGATGGCAAGCGTCTGTTCTAGTTTTAGAGTCTTGTACCATGTGACTACCAAAAATACAGCCTGTGTATGTCCTTTGGTCACATCATCACAGCAGACAGTATTGTCCCAAAGCTGCTTACCAGCACAACCTTGATGAAGATCTCAGATGCCCTACTATTAGAAGTGTTATTTGTTTTCTTTCCAAATGACAGCAACTCACTATTTTTAGTGCTCATCTCATGTCTGCTTGGCATTTCCCTTGGGCCTTACCCTTGTTTCACAGTGTTGGTGCCAGCTCCCATGAAGTGATTTTGGTGCCAGAAGGGCTGATGCCAAGTCTGCCTGTCTTGATGCCAAAATGGCAGCTAGCTTTATTCTTGAGATAGGATTTGCCAAAGCTAACAGCACTAGTGCTGCGGTGACTAGCATTGACTTTAAGGTTTTCTTCTTCCTTACTCATCTGTTGCCTCTAGATTTCATAGGATAATGCTGCTCCAAATGACCTCCTGGGGTCCCAGGAGATGGATTTTTCATCAAGGTCTAAGGCAACAGGCAACTATACAGCAGTCTTAACTTACAGGTCCCCAAAGAGAAGGATATTTATATATATGGAGCAATTATCTGGGACGCAGCACTGCCATTGCTGGGTGCAACTACACTGGACCAAGCCTCACTGCAGATCAGGCAGGGCTTGCTGATCTGTGGTAGGTAGGAACCTACCACAAAAACAGAGAACAGGGATCAGTCAAGTTGGACTGTATTACCATGAGGAAGAAGACAAAACCTCATAAAAGGCATGGCCTTTTGGCTCTTTTGTACTCTCAAGTGCCACTCCATGCAATGCTACTGTGCAGATAAAATACTGTCTTGCACACAAGGCACAGGCACATCAAATGTTGGAAACACCCACAGAGATAAGAATAGCTAGCACATGTGATAGGTAATCACACATGTATGGATGCATGTCATTTGAAGTGATGTTATCCCTGCAAATTAGGAAGTATTTGGATGTTAAACTCTGCTATTTTTCTTATAAATGTAAAAACCACACCTTGTACAGAAAGAGTAGTATCAAGTGGGTATCCTATTGCCCAGAGATGCTCAGTTCTTTCACCAGGAACTGTGAAGTTAATTAACCTGACAAGAGGTAGGCAATTGGTTAAAATGGCTTTCTCATCATGTAAGACTTTGCTGAGGGATCTATTATGCATACAGCCTGGTCATATCTTTCTGAAGTTCACTGGTCTTTCCTGAGCTCAATTTTACATCTTGAATAAATTTAGAAAAGCCCCCCAAATCCCAGCAGTCTTGTTTTCCTCAGGTCATTTTACAAGAAAGAAGTTTACTGAGTTCTGAGAATTAAGTTTCTGTTTCCAGCAAAGCATCACTTTTCTATATGGCTCATACCCTGCTTGAAAGAAGAGACTTTTCTGGGAAATTCTTCAGGGAAAAAAAGAGACAGCAGCAGCTGCCTCTTCCCGAGCACCCTGCTGTATGTTACGGTTCTACATGTTCTGGTTACACAGATGTTCTGGTTACACAGAAGAGCAATATCACATAGGTTATGCTGAGGCAAAGAAATGTCCTCCAGCTTCCCTACATATGTACAGCCTCAAGCACTCTCCTATTACTACCCCTGGACTTTACACCCCAGGCCCCGCTGTGGCACCTACATCCCCATTGACAGGTGGGTTCTGGGTTTCACAGATGGGTGGGTGTGAAGTACACAAACCACAAACAACTGGTTTAACCAAGTCTTCTTCCTCTTAGAAAATACATGTGGATTTCAGTACGGTATTCCCAAAAGTAAGAGTCTGTCAATTAACCCAATGGGTTGTGCAGTACCTAGAGTTTTACAGGATTTCTGTTATCTAGCAGAAAAGAGAACTCATTTGAACTGCTGAGGGTCAGAGCTTCTGGTTAGAGCCTGGCACAAACACGAGGAAAGCCCTTCCACATGGCATGGTCTGACTAGCAGAAAGACAGGAAGACTTCTTTTCCAAATGAAGAGCACCAAAGATCATGTGCATGTACCGTCATACAACCAAAGCAAATAATTAAAGGAAACCACAAGTTTAACTATTAAGAAAGCTCAATACCACAAGCATTTAAAAGATCACAGCACAACAGTATTAAAGACATCACTTTTAAATCACTAGACAAAACTCAAGAGAGCTGTCAGATCTTGGCCTCTATGGTTAAAAACTTCTTTAAACATGCAACTTTAGGGAAAAACTGCTTCAGAAAGCCTCATCTTAAATGCAAGCTCATTTTTTTCTAACTTGACTTACTCTGTTGCTTAAGATCTCTCCAAGTACTTGGAAGAAAAACATGAACTCATCTTCATTTTGACATGATGTGTAAACAAAAATAAGGAATAAACAAACCAGCACATTGTATGGTTAAGCACAGTTTCAAGCTGAGTTTCCCCATATCTGTAAAACAGTGGGAAATGCCAAGACCTTAAACCCTAATATCTTCCCTGTTGTAGTACTGGTTTTGGTTTGGCCCAAATCTTTACCAGGAACTAAAAAAGACACTCCCCCAAAAGACCATGCGCTTTGCTATTTTGCCAACTAGAGGGGAGAGCTTTAGGGATTGCCCCAAGCAAGAAAGCCCTCAGAAAGCATGATCTACATAAAGCAGAGAGCTCACAGATGTGTATTCCAGGTACAAATAAAGTTGGTTCGATCCAAGTGTACAGGGCAAAAAATTCAATGGCTCCCACCACCAGCTCTTGCAGCTACTTCCCTTAACTGTAAAATGGGGAGGGTGCCAGAAAGTTGCTTGAGATATATACCCAAATATTTTCTGTGGGCTGAGCTCCTCTGGAGGCCACCGTGGGCTGGGACAGCCGGAGTTCGGTGAGGAGCCGGCGGCTGGAGGCAGCGATGTCCCAGGGCCACCTTTCAGCACCAGCCATGCCATTACGACGTCCCAGGGTCACCTTTCAGCACCAGCCATGCCATTACAACGTCCCAGGGCCACCTTTCAGCACCAGCCGTGCCATTACAACGTCCCAGGGCCACCTTTCAGCACCAGCCGTGCCATTACGATGTCCCTGGGTCACGTTCCAGCACCAGCCGTGCCGTGACGCAGGTTGTGCTCTGCTGCAGCATCCAAAGCGCCGGGGGCACCCACAAGCGCAGCCAATTTGCCACGTTTCGGCAATGTAGCTGCAGGCCAGGCGGTTTTGCGATTCCAAGGGCAGACACCTTCAACACCCCACTGTCCTGCTCCCCCACCGCTGGGCTATCTGTAGGGTTTCCTCCCCCTCAGGTATACGGGCAGCGTGTCCTCACCTTCTGTGCATAAGCGTGCTTTATTTCACAGAGTTCAACGCCCAGTAATTAAAAACTCATTTCAGCTTTATCTTGGGAAGAAATGTTGATCACCACAACCTGCCTTTATGGGTATTATCTTATCCCCACAGCTGTAATTTCCATTAGTGCTTGTTATTCCACTGGCAGATAAAGCAAACACTCCCCGGGCTGTGCCAGGGCTGAAGGAGGACAGGGTGACCCACGCTGCTTTACATCTTTCACACATTTCTCTGCAGCGAGGTTGCAGGCTGCCGAAAAGAGAGAAGGCTAAGAGCTTGCTTTTCCCTTGCTGAAGTCTGGCTTCCAGACGTGCATGTGCTCTAGATCACAATACCAGTGGCCTCTTACTCTCACTCCTGCAACCATTGTTTCCTTTTAAATTCTCCCATAGTATAAGCCAAATAGTCCCTATGCATCTGTGTAAAAAAAAAAAAAAAAAAGAAATCAAAACTAATCAAAACCTGACTGGAATTTACAGGAAAGTAACTGGTGCTAATTAGCATGACTACAGTAAAACAGTAAATCCTAAAAATAAAAATAACCAAAAAATCCCAAGCTGTCAGAAGGCAGTTATTTTCTTCTTCAGAAGGTGAACAATATACGTGTCATCCTCAGAGCTCAGAAAGCTCAAAGACCTGTGGGTGACTGTTGAATGAAGACACTCTAAGGCAAAGAAATATTTTTTAGAAATACTCACTTCTGACACACTGTAGGCTTCTACAGTAGTATTTTTCCCCTGAAGCAGGTACTTTGGGGAGTAGGAATTCTGAACATCTCCTTTGAAAAACTAGGACCACTCCCGCCTTCCTGGAAACAAGTAAAAAAACTGCCCATGAATTTCATTGTGAAGACTCAGCCTGCACCTTGTAAATTTATCAGAGCACTGAAAAAGACATCTTCCAGGTAAAAATATATAAAGAACTTATGGATGGACAGCAACATTTGTGAGCAGGATTTAATTACAGATGTAGTTACGGACTGGCCATCGGCCTATCTGCCTTTCAGCACTTGTTACTTAACACAGTCTTAAACGTCAGGGTGCCCTGAAAATGAAAGATGCAAACTCAGAGGCTGAAAGGCTTCTCAAGAAGTTACCCCGTCAAACTGCTCTGGGAACTGGCTGCACCTAAAACATCAACATTTCTCTAGCCTATTCTTGAGACAACTGCAGTCACCAGTGTTCTCAACCACCTCAATGGGCAATGTCCTTCTGTGCTCAATGCTCTTTAAAAATGAAGGTGTTCTTTCCCATTAACATTCATTCAGGACTTAGTGAAAGTTAAGGCAGTAATTTCTTCTTCTTCACTAAAAATAAGCCACCTGATCGCAGTCACCTTCTTAACTGAGCTCACTTGGAAAATTGTTCCATTCCTCTAAAAGCTGCTTTCAGAAGACAAAAGAAGTCTTTTGTCATACACTACAAGAATTAAATCGTACGTTTACTGCGCTTGTCAGTCTGCAGCTTAAACCCATCTTAAAATGTGGGATCTAAACTGGTGGGCATCACTTCCTAGCATGGACTATTACAAAGTACATAGGACACTTCTGTTACTACCTCATTAAAGATCTGGTGGAATTTTTTTTTTTTGTGACAACTGTACTTAATTTCTGATACATCCTAAAATCCAAAATTCCTTCCATTTGACTTCCTCCATCCACTAAGTACTCTGCACCTTTCCTTCAGGAAAAGTTAATTAGGTTTCAGACTATTTCTTCAAGTTGTTCTCCCATCTTTACACACATAAACACCCTATCTGCACCTTAAGTGCTTTCTCTTTTGTCTCCCAAACTGTTGAACCAGAGGCAGAACAAACCCCTCCAGGACCCCAAGTCACCACCACAGATTACTCCTTAGCATATATTTCAGTCCCTTAATAAACCTTCTGTATTACTATTTAATCCTGAACACAGATCCCTTCTCAGTACCCCATAATCAATGTGTGCTCTCACTCAGCATAGGCTGCAAAACATCTATTGAATCAACCAAATAATTTTTTTTCCCTCCTATGAGATTGTTCCTGATAAATCCACTGCTCATTTCCCGTTGCCTTACAGATGCTTATAAAGCCTCCAAGGATTTATTCTAGTACTTTACTACAGACTGAAGCACCTCACTGTTTTATTTTTTTTTCTTCCTTATTCTTCTCCTAAAATTTAACTCCTTTACATTTAGTAGTCATTTTAATGTGCACAGAATTACAACCAGGAGATTGTGTGTGTTCTGTTTTCTTCCTCCCTCAAGAACAAAACGAGCAGCAAACCCTTTCAGTCTGCTTATCAGTTACCAAGTTACTGTTTACTCACGATCCTCATTAAATTTGACATCAATACTTTTTCTTTACATCTAACACTATATGTGCATAAACTTTTAAGTCTTTGTGTTTTCCTTCCTAACTGTAATACAATTCTTATGCCAAAGGTGAACTATAAAAACAGCAAAGTCCTTACTGTCCCTTCAATTTCAGGCCACTGAATTTAGTAGATGGTTTCAACATCACCAAAAAAATAATGAATATGATAATAAATATCAGAATCTCTTTAAAACCCAAGTCTGACACAAGAAAGAAAAATGATAAAACTTTTAAAACATATAGCTTGTTTGTGGAATAAATTCCACATAACCTGACAACATGACTTTATATTTTAGACTGTCAGCACACAGTGGACTTTAGTGAAGTCTGAGGTCACACTTGAGTTGTCACCATGAGGAAAAATAAGCAGCCGTCAAAAATGTCTCCAAATATTGGGGAAAT
This sequence comes from Merops nubicus, assembly GCF_000691845.1. Taxonomy (NCBI): domain Eukaryota; kingdom Metazoa; phylum Chordata; class Aves; order Coraciiformes; family Meropidae; genus Merops; species Merops nubicus. The sequence goes on from NW_008600400.1 coordinate 35,554, forward strand.
TCAAAGCAAAGTTTCAATCAAAAAAGCTAAAGCAATCTTTTGTAAACGTAGAAACTTATTAGTGAAATGAAGCTTATATCTGCCAAAGTGAGCCAACAGAAACAGTGGTATTCAGTGTGTTCACTGATGCTTGAAGAGTTCAGTCTGGAAACCTGATCAACAATAGAGATGAATCAAGCAGCTTTGCTATCGGATCAAGCACACTGGACAAGGTTTAGTTCTCTGATATGAAGTTAGCGTGTGCTTGAGCTATGTAGTTAGAGAAAAGTCTTTGAGCTATTATTATGCCTTACAGTTGTGTAGCTCTAACAGCTGAGCCTCTGCACTTCTCCTTTCAAGGCAGGCTGGAGGAAGCGCAGCTCTGCTACTTCCTCCTCAGCATAAAGTACTGCTGCCAAATTATCTGCAACGAGCTTCCAAACTACCCTAAGGGATAACTGCACCTCCAAAAACTCGGCAAACACACGGAAAATGCTCCTTCCTAAACTCCCCAGGGGCAGAAAGATGCACAAGTGGCTCCTACTGTCTATACACTGCTACTAGCTCGCACGTGCCTGCTGCTGAAAGCAGCTCTCCACAGATCCTCATGGAGGGGATCCACGTTTTGCCTCTCATCTAAAGGAGCTGGAGGGAATTTGGATGTACACAGATGCCGAGGATGTCCCTTGTGAGTTGCATCCCCAGGTATAAGAAATGTCACTGAAGGGTTTGACTGAGAGCCCAGGTCTTGCCATAATGTGATAACTCTGCCAGAGCCATCTCGCCACATCTATAAATCCCAATATTTCACAGTTAAGAGTGGAATCTGAAACACGATTTTTTTTTGAAGGACAAGGTTGTGGTCTAGGGATTTTATTTCAGTGTTGCCCTAGGTCGGTTGATCACACAAGCAAGGAGCACAGGCACACACGCTGTTGATGTACTACTGTAGATGCCAAGCATTCAGTAAAGACAGTAAATGCTAATGTCAGAACAAAAGACAAGACCATTTTCACAAGTACAGAGTCCCCCCACAGCCCCAGTTCCACATGGATTGTGCCTAGCACAAAATAGCCACTTTTTCCACAGTAGAGACAGATTTATTCTTGGCAAAAAATTACATGGTGGGTCAAATCTCAGAGACACGCTGGCGTCTTAAAGAAAGGTCAAGAACTTCCCCCCATCATAAGACTTACTGAGAAACACAAAGAAAGGACTCCTCTCTCTACTCAATAGCACAGATTCAGACATTATGTCAAGATCTGAACACTTCTGTCATGTCTTTTCCCAACACAGCCCGGGACTCAAAAACATTCTGGAACATGAAGGTTCATATAAATTTACCACATTTGAGTCAGAAAGATTTTCTAATCACAATCTACATATAAGCCAGCCAGCAAAAATGTGAAAATCTGACAACAAAAAGACAGGACATTACCCAGTTTATTGCCCCTCACATATAAACACTCTTGAGAGCTGCACCAAAATTTGTTTTGTAATAATTTCTTCATGAGACAGTTGATCTTCAGTGATCTAGGAAGCTGTGGATAAACCTCAAGAACTGAGAATGTTTTTAATGCATATTCTCATTTCTCCCCAGGGAATCTTGATCTTCAGAGGAATATTAACATGAGGTATGTAAAATATTTTGTGGAGTGTTTATAATCTAATGACTCCAAATGTAACCTTATATGCCATTCTGTAAAGAGCCACATTCAGCAATTTGAGCAGAAGGAAAACACTAGAGCCTCTCAGGCAGACCACTTCCATTGCTCTTCCTTTAGCTTTGTTCAAGCAATTTCAGATAATACAATTCTCTTGTACTAATATCAGCAAAACACTGCTCAGAATCAAGGTGACAAAGCTCACAGTTGAATTAGAACTCGTAAAATCATCCCAAGGACTTGTGTTTGGAAACGTCTGTTCACATGAACAGTCAACTCCGAAAATCCAGCTTCAGTTCTTACTTAACCATTACTTAACAGTTAAAACCAGCATTCTTCTGGAAAAGAGATTTTTGAAATAAATACTCTAATCCTACATGAAAAGACAAACATCAAAAGCATATGGCTCCCACTGGTTACACTTACTATAAATAAAGTTACCTTTCTGGAAACTCAGTATGTATTTGCTAAATAAAAATAAAACATGTCTTACAGTTTCACAATTACCATTTTAAAAGCCAGATGCTGCAGGAGTTAAGGTTTTCTTCACAATGTTAGTTTACCCAGTTATACATCCTGAAGGCCAGGAACAGTATTTAAGGAGGAAAGTGTTACAAAGGATGAAGTTAATATTTGTGTTAAAAAAAACCAAACAAACAACAAAAAAAAAACAACAACAAAGCACTCATGGAAAAATCTAGCTGTTTGCTTTCCAGAAGCCACTATTTGGTCTCTTCTATTTTTCAAATTAGAAGAGGCCTTTGCAGAATTATAAATAAAACACTGAAAGCTCCATGTGACTTCCCCATATGTAGCTGTTCAACAGCCAAGTGATTTCCCCTACCCCATCCCCACTGTTTGCATACCAAGACAGTGTTTGCCAAGTTCCAAGTAAAGAATTTTTAAGCCAAATTTGTAAAACCAAGGAGATAAAGATTTTGTTAACATCCTTTGGTCAGATACACCTCATAAGAAGAGTTAAACTGTGGAGGGAAGTAAGACCAAAAAAAAAAAAAACCACCACCAAAACCCATGTTTTGCCATCAATTGACAAGGAATGTCATTGTGTCAGTATAGAAGATGTGGGATATGGCGAGAATGCCAACATTAGCTTTGCTGAGTTTTTGAGAGCAGTATATGAAGCCATCCCACTTTGGCACATGTTCTGGGACAGAAAATACTCTTCAATCACTGAACAAACAAGCAGAGCTAACCCAAAAAGTAGAAGACACGAGTTAAGAGAACATCTCCAGTTTATTCCTCCAGGGCTCCTGGCAGATGCATCAGACAGGAGGATTTTCCTGTCTGCTGCTTCCCTGGTTGCCTTCATTCATGCCACAATATCCAAATATCTGAAAGCCCAACATCCAAATGATTTTCATGCTATGCATTACATCCAAAAAACTCATGGAGGTGTCTTGAAACCAGGCCTCCAGCTTTCTGAAGGGTGGAACGCTGGCCACATCTACAAGGAGCAACACAGCAGGTAATTCTGAGCCAAGAGGAGACGGCAGGCAAGACTGAAGCACACATACTGGGACAACAAAAGGGATCCCCTGTCAGAGGAAAAAGCAGAGGACAAAGTACAGAACTGGCCTTCACCTGAACAACTAGGGCAGCCCAACAAGGAAAACAAGAAAGTCACCTGCCATATAACATTAAGATTGCTGTATTAAGACTGAATGCCTCATAGCAGAAGTCAGAGACATACTCTTCCCATGACACCAAAGTATCTCTTTTCCAGTCTGAGCTGCAGCACCACATTCATTCCCACTGACCTCACTTTTCCCCTTGGATGAGCAACACACCCATGGTACTATCTTGATCAATGCAATCACAAAAGGTGCTTCATTGCATGCAACAGTTCAATAAAGCACATCCGGCACCGTGACAAAAACTCACAAAAGGACACCTTGAAGTTCTTATGTTCAATTTGACCTACATAAAATCTTGTTAACATCTAAATATTTCTTAGACATTGGGAGTGGAAGAGCTATGGTTGTGGGCTGGTGACAACTTGCAACTTCCCTCCATGCGGCCCACAGTCTGTGTCATGAAAGCCTAACACCAAGACTTGTGTTAAGACATTGCACACACCCCAAAAGGTCTTGAAAAGCCTGCTCAACCCTCACAAAGGTGGTGTTCTCTGGTCCTATTTACAGCCTGAAAAGTGAGGGGAAAGAGGATCTGTCTTTATTCTTTGCAAACTTGTTCAACTGTGCTTGATGTCTACATGTCTCCCAAGTTTATGGTTACTTCCTGTTGACAAGTATGTTCTTCTATCATCTATTTCATCTATTTTCAAAAAGACAAATAACACATTTTTTTAATGTTAGCCAGACTTTTTGAAAGATAAATTATGGCCTTTATACAATTCAGAAGTGGCATCCAAATAACTTTGTGGTCCATTCTCAAATTGTACTGGACTTCACGTCTGGTAAAGTCACCATTTTCTATTCTTTTATTTTCCATCAGCAGAATAAGAAAAGAATTTACCATATCAGAAGCAGAGTCAGAGTCATTAACGTTTACAGATAACATCTATTACTTTATACTATGCAAAAGATTTGACATGTTTTTTCATGCTAGTTCACTGTACTAATGTTTGCATATGTACTGAAAACAACCAGAACTCACACCTAAGTAAAAGATCACAGGTTTCAGAAATAAATGTCCCATTATTTACTTATTTACCTGTAATGAGGAAAAAACAATACAAAGTTATCCCATTTGTGAAAACTAGCAATTGTTGACAATGAGCATATTTTTAGGGCAAATATTCAGAGAATTATCAGTAAAAAAGTGGCATCTTTTATTTACCCTGTCCTAGACCAAATATATTTTTAAAAAGAAAAAAAGAATCAAGACTCAAACTAAATTTTCTTTTATGCTTCCATAATAACAAGGAGACTGAAAGCATAATTCACTCTAATAATTGTCTGTAAAGGAAGATTTGTTAATTATAGTAAGTAAACACCAGATTTAAATCTTCCCTTGCAACTTGCTAATCATGTCATGACTCAGATGAAAAAAAAAAAAAAAAAAAAACTGTATATTATCATTTAGAAAGATTCCTAGCCATGCACCATTTCTGGCTGAAAATCACAGTAACGAGCCAAAAAATAGAGAAGCAGAAATTGTTTAGTTGTTAGTACTCCTTTGCTAAGCAAGAATTTTAATATTGCCTTTAACAGAAAAAGAGAGGCAGAAATATACACTCAATGCTTTTGACATACTTGATTGTAACAGAATATTCTAAGTAGGAAGTCACAAATATATTGCCAGCAGTCTCTGAGATAGCCAGCAAAACGGTAGCAATACGCAGCATCAGGAATGAAAATATCTTGCAGTAACTCCTTAAGTGCCGAGAACTCAAACCTCCATATGACTGAAGACTCTTTCCACAGTATACACATATGAAAATGACCCATGGTCACAAAGTGCCACAGTGATAACTCAAGCTCTACAGATTTTTTTTTTTTTCCATGTTGTTAAATAGTTTTTTATTCCTCCTGTCTCCACACCTCACAACCCCTTTTTTGTACCTCCAAATACTGACAAAAGTCCACAGCAATCTCCCATGGCATGAGATGCATGGGAAGCTATGCAACAGCCTTTGGGCTGGGGAAGTCAACTCAGATCCTCATTTCTCAACTCAGGAGCACAAAGAAAGAGAACACTTGTACCGGCTTTCTCATCTCTTCTTCACATCTTGACGTCTCTGCTAACAGATTCTAACAAGCAGGACACCAGAATTCATACGTCAGCATCTTCAACTTCTCTCCTGAAGGACTCCAGCTATTGATTCCTGATACGCTGCCAAGCTGGTCCCTGAAACAAGCCAGAGAGCGCTCAGGAAGCATTCAGGAAAAGGTCACAGTAAGAGGTGGTTGCAGACAGATCCCAACACGCAACAGGTCAGCCCCTGACTGCAGGGATCCGCCAGGCTTTCTTTATCCCGACAGATCCCAAAGAGATTGAAAGGATTTCCCAACCTTAGAATCAAGAAACGAGGAGGAACCGTGAAGCTGCAAAAGCCCATGTGGCTGAACTGAAGCATTTCAAGCTCTCTACAGACTGGGGAACACACACTCCAGTGAGTTCTTCAAAGTACTGAAGTCCACACTTCTTGTCCAGAAGCTTGAGATTAGAGGTCAGATTTAGAAGTGAAGCTTTATGTGAAGATCCTGACATGAATGCTAAAAAGAAACAAGAAAAAAACCGAACCAGCCAACCAACCATTATTCTTTGGAAGAGCAGCTGCCTGGAAGAATTTGAGAAGTACTTTGCCTAGTGTTTCAGTTGCCATTCAAAACACTCTCACACTGCTTTCCAATTTAAAAATTTCTCTTTGGGGTCTATGTCCTCCTATACTTTCTTCAAAGGCTCTTGCAACTTACAAGTCAAAGGAAGGCACACCAAAAACACAGACTTGACTAGTACTTCTCTGCTAGGTGAGGTCACCTTTCTGCATTACAATTTATGCAGCATATCACACACTCCTCTGGAAAGATGCTACTCTTATCCATTCTAAAGCACCATGTACATTGACTAGCATGATACACAAGTTAAACACAACTTCCTGCTATAGAAAAACCTGCTTCTAGTCTTTATTCGCCACTTGAATGTATAATTCTGAACGGCAAATGCTCCATTTCTAGTTTAAGCAACTAAACATAAATCCTGATGAAAGGCAGCAGGAGTAGAAAAAATGCCCACTACCACTTTGGACTGGATTTGAACTAGATGTGACACTCAATGAATAGTTCTTTAACTATCAATGATCACAGAGATTTGCATCAGCGCATACTTAAACCCCAAGAGATGATACTTTGTAGGGGGGGAAAAAAAAAGTTAGATGAATGAAACCTTTAGAAATAAAAAAAAAAAAAATACCAGATTCGTGCAATATTAAAAAGCAAGAAAACAAACAAAAAAAAATGCTCATCAGATTCCTATGAGTTTCTGGAAGACATATCACAATTACACAACACACAATTTTGCACCACAAGTTAGTACTTGCAAAGCTCAGCATTCACTACTTGGACTGGTAAACACAGCCAGTCCAAGGAGTCTTCGTCATGGCTTTAGAAAAGCACAAAAAGTCAAGACCCATTTTGTAATGATATGCACAAAGAAATCCACTTTGGGTCAACGTTTTAAAAATGAAGATTTTTCACGTTCTATTCAACTGCATCATACCAAATATGCAGAGGCTGACATCGTAACATCGACCTTACTAGAACTATTCGGTTTTTTTGCAACCTGTGAACCTTGCACTGACACCCTTGTGCTGTGCCTGCTGAGGTAGGTCCAAGTCTGGGATGAGGCAAGTGTCTGTTTCTCACCCGGTTTCAAAGAGGCATCACCTGAAAGCAGACATCAAGTTTCCTCCTGAGGTAAAGCATCCCCTAGTATTTTATTAAGTTGTAAAAATTCCAGTGTACATCTGCCAGTGAGGCAGATGAAGCCAAAAGCACAATTAACAACTCCCATCAGAGGGTAAATCCTGTTCAGTGTTTTCAAAGAAGTATTGCATATGCACAGGTGCTCCATTTCATTGGAGAGTCTCCACACAAAGAAATCTCCCAATCAATAGCAACACCTTTCATCTCCCTGATGAAAAAGAATACTCCCTTGAATAGCCATCGGCCCCTCTCCCTGCACACATAAGTAAACTCAACCACAACTGTGACCATGCCTACCTAAAAGGATCTACAGAAAAAAACATCTGTACAAACAGCTACCTGCCTGCCTGAGGGATGCGAGTCCTTTTGTTGGGTTTGTTTTGAAGCTACAGATGTACTTCAGTTGCCCTATGCCCATTCAAACACCCTGAACATACCAGCCAAAAATCTTATGCCATCCACAAAAAGATAGTCACGTTCTCCAGTTTGCATCCAAAAGGTGTGTCATTTAGAGCTTGCCAAGAAAAGTTGCTTAGAGTAGTTAAGTTTAACAATCTCTTACATAGCATTAAAATAGCTTCAAGAAGGGAAAGAAAAAACTAATATAAATTACAAAGACAGGTGATAAGTACTCCAAAAGCGTCCAAAAAGATCACAGTAAAAGCTTGTAAGGGTAAGCAACACGGTTTCATAAACACACTTCTCATTAACCCTTTTGCAGCTTCAAACAGATACAATCTCTTGTTGCTAAGCGTGTCTGCCAGAGCTTGCCAAGGAAAGCATGAGCAGGCAGCTTCAAAGGCAGAATGACGTACCTATAGCAGTAAACCCTAATCCTCTCAGTGGAAACCACACAACTGAATTTAGTCATAGAAGATGGGATTAGAAATTCTAAAACAAAACAAGGGGCTGAAGGAATTAGCAGTCATCCCAATATTGAGCAACATTTAAATAACAACTTGTCAGGGTTGATAAAGAAGAGAATTAAACTGACATATTGCACAGGAAATCTTTAGCAGATGGGGATAGAAACAGGGTATCCGGCTCAGACTAACACTTTACACACTGACCCTAGATGGTGGTTTGGCAAAAAGCTGAGGTGCTAGAGAGCACTCCAGCCATCACCCCTAGAAAAAGGCTTCTGTGATTCAGCCATAGGAGACATGGCATGCATCAAAAGACTGTGCTTTGACAATCAGAGTAATGGCTCACGTGCCACGCGCAGGGGCAGAGGAAGAGTCCCGGGGAAGCAGTTTGGGAAGCACAGCACTATTTTTTCAGCAGTTCATAATGCCATGCAAACACACGTAGACAAGAATGTTCCAACTCCTCAAGTGACTGTCTTCGCAAACATCATATGAAGCACACAGCAGAAATGCACAGCTCAGGATTTCTGAGGCAACTCTCCAAGAAGACACAGTTAATGTGACTTTCTGAAGTTCTCCCCATGTTTCTTACACTCTCCTGGACAACAGCATCGCATATTTTCCAACAGCCGGCCCTAACCCAAATTACACGTTTACACAACCCACATGAAATCCATGTCTTGGTGAACGTGTTTTCATTCAAGACAATCCTTCAAAAATAATAAACCACGTCTGCAAGTAAGGTCAGGATGCCTAGAGAACCTAAACCAACAATTAGTTTAAGTGGTGAGCTTCCCTGGCCTCCTCGCTGCCATACTGCCTTGGTAGCAAGTACCAAGTATTCAAATCCTGATCACTTCAACAGATAAAATAAAGAGAACAAAAAGACTTGCACCAGGAAAAGGAAGGTGGTGGCAGGAACAAAGGAGACTAGCAAGGAGAAAAAAGAATACCTGGTGACAAAAAGGCAGAGTGTCCTGATCTAAGTGCTGATGAAATCTGCTGCTGATCAATATGGAATGTGACCATAAGGTAGAAGCCCACAGTCTGATGACAGAGACCATATTCTTCCTTTGATCATTCTCCAGTGTCAATGGAAACCCATTGGGGCTTGGAGAGGTTATCAAGTCTTTGAGAGATGAGTATCTAACCTAGCACACAAATCATGAATGGAAGATGCGAATTTCCACCCCTCCTCCCCAGGCCCAGGACTATCACTTCCATTTAGTGCAGTGGAGTGGTCAGGTTTCAGTGACCTCCCTCTACCCAGACACCAGGCTCTTCTTTCCTTTAGGAAGGACTCTGTGCCTCCCTCTCACCAAAACAAAAAGGAAATAGGACAAGATACATACTAGGGGCCACAGCTTACACGCAGTTCTTCATGCTAAGCAGTACAGCACAGGGTTGTCCAAATCCATGGCAAGGGCAGAATGGCTGCGTTACCTTTCATTTACCATTGCCACTGCCATGAGAGTCTTTTCCTTGTGGACTCACAGGTTCCAGCAGAGCCCCGCAGAAGAGCCACCTTGCAGCAACAACCAAAGGTACAATATTACCAGGTAGTTCTCAATCCAAAGGTTGTGGCAGATTTGAGTGGAGAAGACTGAAGACTGCTTATATAGTCTCTGCAGCGAACTCACAAAACCCACCCTGTGCCCCTCTGGAACCACCATCAACAGTAACCAGACCTGTTCACAGATCCAGAGAAAATACACAAAGATTCAGCTTCCACCAGTGGCAGTATCCTCATCAATCAGCAGAGCCTCTTGGCTATACTTGGACAAAAAATTAAAAGAAAGGGAAGTTAAGGCATTTCACACTCTGCTCATTCTCTTGAAAAATGAAAGCTAAAAGGGGATATTTTTAAGTACTTGCTTAGCAGTTCAGGGGGAAAAAAAATCTCTCAGCTTTCCTTCTGTATTTAGGCTGAGACTTTTTCAGTATTTCCAATGTTGTGAAATATCAGACAGAAGAAAACAAATCTACTTGGACTACAAAGAAGTGCCAACCAGGAAAAAAAGCCATAAAAGCTTGTATAAATGCACGCACATCCCTAAAAACAGATGCACCTATCGGAGCATTGTTTAAAGTTTACCCAAGCTGAGAGTCTAACTGAACTCTATGTACTTGCTGTTAAGAACAATTTTACTCAAAGTAATAACCAGGATTCAGACCAAGTAAGAAATAATGAACTTGGTTTTAATTGGTTTGTCAGAAACCCAATTTGCAAATGCTACCCTTAGCCAGCTATTGAATACACAAGTTGATAGAGCCCAGAAGGCACTGTGATGAGTGACTTAAGTGGAGGCACCCTACACCCACCAACATTCCAAAATGTCTGCTGAATGAATGTGAAATCTGCAAGAATTGCTTTTATTTATCTTACTAAAAGCATTTCTTGGAAGGGCTGGGAAAATTTATTTCAGATGGATTTTTCAGCTGAGAACAAAGTTGTATTTATTATAATTATGCACTCTCCAGTGTGGCCTGCCTTGTGGAGAAAGAACACTAAATTCAGCTGCGCACAAACTCACGGAAGTGACCTTTTAAATGAAAATGCTGCAGCAAGAGACTTGCGGAGCATTCTCACTAAATAATAACCTACTGTCTGCAACTTGCACATTACTGCTCAGACCACTGATTTCAGCTGCTACTTACACAGGCACAAGTCCACATGAGGTCAATCAGCTCAGAATAAATCATGTTTGCTGCAGACTACAATATGGAGAACTGTACGTGGGAAACTATTCATAGTCTCCAGTCCAATATGGTTTAATGAACTTTTACTAATCATCATGCAGCAGCATAACCTTGCAAGGTCTTTAAAAGGGGCCTTTCCTGCAGGACACCCACTATCTCATTTAAATAAGAGGATCAATGGTGTTATTGACACAGACTGAGCAAGCTCTCACTTTAACGAGAGCAACAAACGATGATGATGAACACCCACCACCCATGCAGAAGTACCCTGCTCCCTCTTTGCAGAGGGACATGAGGATTATCTGAAAGGCTTCTGCTGTATGCAAAGCCCAAGCGCTTGGGGATGGAGGCAGACTGGCACTAAAGAACTAACTAGGAAGTCAAACTATAGGGTTCATTTCATCACCTAAATCAAAGGTGCAATGTAAAACAGCAAGAGATGAAATTGCTTGGAAACACATGCTTGCTTGGAAATGGAGGATGTCTTTTTAGTGTACAACTATAAAACGTCTTCCTCAGACACATCAGACCATCTTATTCTTTGCAGAAAGGTTGAGCATTATAAAAAAAAATCCCATCCTGTAAAGAACTTAAACCAGACGTCTCTGCCTTCCCAGCAGCTGGGTTGCTGGTTAATCAAATTCTGCGCTGCCAAAGAAAGCAAGGCAAGCTTGCATTCTGACGACCACATCTCAGGGGCACTTGGAAGCCACTCACTCACTCTGCCTGCCCAACCAACACCATCCTGCAATGGATGGGACCTGCTGGCAACCAGCTCAGGGCTCCCTCTCCCCTTTCTCTCTCCAAGGTATGCACAGCAGGCTCCCATGGTTCATGGCCATCCAAAGATTTTGGTATGCAGTTCAATGTCTAGAAGAGAGACTACCCCATCCCAAGCATCTGAGGACTTTTCAAGCCAAAGTGCAGCTACCAAACCAGTCTGCACTGCCAGTTTGGGTTCTGTGCTCCCTTTTCAGATTCTGTGTTTGCATTTCAGCAACCTCGCTCTTGTCTCACAGCTCCACTCACCGAACGTCCTGGTTTAGTCCCAAGTCTGCATGCTGTTGCCTCCAAGGGGGAGTATGATAGAAGAAATTCAACTTTTTGACTTCATTACAGAACCAATTAACTGACAGTTGTGAAGAAGGAAAAGCTTTTGCTCAGACTACTTATTATTTATGCAGGAAACACAGCACGTGCAATTTGTGAGGTGCACAAAACCTTGATCTTCATGTGTCTTCGTATGTTGATTATTTACAGTAATGTCTTCCAGACAAATAGGAGAACAGTCCCCACTTAAGTATGGAAGACATGAACAATAAAACTCTCTCAACAACTGGGTAAAGTTTGACCATAGCACTCGAGGGCATTGAAAACCTTTGGACCGAAACCATGCAGAAGAAAACCAGGAGTTTCTTGGTTAACAATTAATAATTTAGACCTGATGACTCTCATCCAGGCCTCCAGCTGAAGAGGGAAATTGCACAGTATTTATACTCTGGTACCACACAATTTCCCAGTAGTTTGATAGAAAAAAAACACAGTTTGCATAGTACAGTCACAATTGTAATGTGCTCATTTTAGATGGGAAATGCGAAATTAGTTTCTTAATATCATGGAGTAAGGCAGGATCAGAACTGAAGAGTTCTTGCAAAAAGTACTTGTGTGCCAAACGACAGACTCAGGAGCATTCTGTGGCTTTTAAAAAGTCTTGGTTTTTTAAATATTTACAAACCTACCATCAAAAACATCCCACCAACAACTAAATACAAGAAATTTCATTTGAAAACTGTTCTTCCCTCCCCAATCATTTACTTAACACAAAGGATTAGTACAAATGTAAACTATCAAGACACTTCACCCTCAAGAGTCCTCACCACTGCAGAACATGCAAGATGCCTGCTGTCAGGATGGGGGAAACAAACACAGAAGCAGTGTAAGACCTGTAAATGAACAAATTAATGGGTTGAACCAGATAACAGCAGTACTTTTAAACCCTATTTCTTTGATTAGAGGCATTAGTTAAAAACATAAACAGGTTTCACCTTGCACCCTGTCCTGAAGGAAAGTGCCTTCAGAAGAACTGTTGGCAGGCAGTACCTGTACGAGAGAAGAGCTAGTGATAAAAAGCATTCTCGTATCAAGGACACAAACAAAACCTGGGATAAATCATTGCAAAGCCTGTGCCAACTGGGAAAATGCCACTAGAACTTAAGGTTTCCACATCTGTAAAATTAACTTTTCTGTATGAGCAGTGTGGTAATGGCCACATCAACAGCAGCAGCTCAGCCAGCCTTCAGATCACACTCTTGCAAGGCACAGGGTTTCACAGACACAAATACAACTTCCCTTTGCTTGGTTCCAGGTAATCAAGATGCAAGTGGCACTGCACCCAGCCAGGTCACTGGGAACATCTTTTCTAGTGCTGTTTTCCTCCCCTGCAGGTCTCTACATTCTCAAGCCAAAGCCAAAATGTTCACTGCTTACATGTACAAATTTAGTCCTGTTTCATTAGGACACGTTGAATATATTTAATCCCTTGGTTGCACTTCTAAAATGTTTTAGAGTAGGATCATCACAAGAAGAGTTTTGGTTACACATTGCTAGATAATAAAACACGGACAAGAAACCATCAGTGCTACTCTTTCTGTCCCTCAACGGTTATATGCTCTGTTAAAGCTTGTGAAAAAAAGATTTTTCTGGCCTTCATCCATGCAAGGAATCCAGCAAGCCCTTACACTTTGAATCAGCCTGAAGTTACATGCCAGCAAAGGTGAAACAAGGGAACAACCGATTCATCTGGTTCCTTAATCTAAAGTTTTCCTGGCACAATGCTTCTCAACAAACACAGAACATGCTGAAAATAAAGGAGACCAATTACTTCAGCTAGTTCATCTAGAGAAAGCAGGCTACAGGTTTCAGAATGGAAAACAACAGTGTGAAGGGCAAAATTGCTTTAGACTTTCCAAATTCATTTTTTAATGTCAGGGTGATCCTCAGACTTTTCTGTCAAGGGATGGGTCTAAGAGCACAAAATGGGTCCAAGCAGAAGAAAACTTCTAACTGTTGTTTCCACAGCCTAGCTGCTCTCTGGTGGTTTAGAATGATCCCATACTCTGGGAAGTACAGAGATACAAGGTAGAGTAGAAAAGCAAGGAACTTGATAAAACGATGGGCCACAAACACAAGATCAATATTTAATAATCAAATACGTGAGATGCAAGAATTTCCTAATAAGATGGGTAGGAAAAAGGAACAAAACAAGGCAACAAAGATAAAATAACACAGCTAGGAAAAGGAGAGGAAAATAAATTAAGAACTCTTATTTTTGACACTGCAATTTAAGACAGGCTTTGTCAGAGTCCAGGTTCTAAGTGACAGTAAATGAAGACAATCAGCAATGACAAATGTCTGCAACCCCTTTTATCTAAGCTTCAGATCACAGGAGAGTCAAATGCAAACTGTTTGTGAGTTTTGCTTCCTTTAGAAAGACAGAAGTCAAAACGACAAGGTAATCTGAAGACAACACAATACACACCCAGCCATTCACCGTTTGAAAAGCATTCTGCAAATGAATAAATGAGACAACCAGTCAGGAAAGGCGGAATTCATCACAGAAGAGGCCCAGCCCCGACCTTCACATACCTTGGGATGGTTGCATTAAATGCATTGCAAGCACAGAGTAAAGGTCTTTCAGATCAGATCTAGAGAAGAGTCTTTCCTCCCATCAAGAATTGGGGTGGGGAAGCACATTTGGTAATTTTCCTGATACAGTTGAAGTTGATACACAGGATGAGATGCAGTCAGCCCAATATCATGGCTTCAAAGACACGCTGCCTTCTTAAAAGGTTTTGTCCAGTCTTTGCAAGACCCCTGTACAATGCCCACCACCTCCTTCAACCCTCCCCTTACCTCTGGACTGAGCTGACCTCAGCTACTGTTTAACCCTTTCATTCCACACCAGTCACTCCCAAACCTTGTTTAGCTCGGCCAGAGAGCTCCAAAAGCTGCTTTTGCAGCAGGCTGCTAGCACTGTGGGATTGATTTTCTGCCCGCACTCAGTGAAACGGTTGTCACAAGGGACATCAAAGGAACTGCCTGATCTTCTGCTGGAGGCAGAAGACATGCAGCTCCCGTGGCTTCCTGTTGGCCATCATCCACCACCTGGGATTTAAAGAGGATCCCACACAGAAGAGAGGTATTAAAAAAACATGCAACTACTTATACAGTATTAGCAAATAAAAAGCTTATTACAAAGAGTCAGGAATACAGAGCTTGGCAAGGGCAAGTATTTCTGCACATCTTGCTCTCTTTCCATCTCAGGCTTCTGGTGTGGCTGCCACAATTACATCGTTGTTTGACAGACAGCATTATCCTAAGCTGTCTTGGTTATGAGTTCTGGTTCCATATTAAGAAAAAACAAAAAAAAAGTTTCTTGTGGACAACAGTACTTGACCTGCTGGTCATATCTGTGTGCTAGGACATGAGAGAAAAGAGTGACTCAGTTCTGCTCACTAAAAAGCCTCTGCATTGTCTGCTGGCATGCCATTAATGTCCAAGTTTCCTCCCTACTTCCAACAGGCGACGCTCAACACCTTTTACACAGGCAAGGCTCAAGATGGCTGGTGAGACTCCTGGCAAAACACTCTTCATAACTGTTTCTACAGCTTATCAGCCTTTCCCCCTTCAATTTGCTGTTCAACCAGCAGAAGATAAAAATAAAAGTAGTTCTGTAACCACTGGGGCTCCATAAAGCTGACCTCCCATCAATTCGTTCCACATGGCTGATTGACTTTTCAGGCTAGCAAACAGTAAGCTCCAACTGAAGCTTTTCCAGAAGCTAGAGCATATATCAAGTCAGTCAGTCATGGACTCACAAATTTGCCAGTGCTTAATAAGCTTGCTACTGTAGTTTCTCACTCAGTTTGTTTCCCTGTTTGTTTTTCTAAAGGTCTCTCTGTGCCCATCTGTTTTCAGGAATTCTGTTAAAATCTTACATATCTTTGAGGTCTTTTCCTATCAAATTTGGTTCAAGTTGGCCAGCACCTTCAAAATTAATTAACAGAGAGACAGACAATGGTAATTGCTTAAAACTCACCTCCTTATGTGAACTATATTCTTTGCATTAATAAAATCCATTTTTCTTCTAGTAACTCTCTGTCTTACTACAAAACTTTTGGCAGAGGAACCTTGACAAGTTCCCTCAGCCTCAATGAGAGCTGAGATACAGTTTCCCCAGATCTTAAAGAAGAAAAAAATAACAAGCCACCAAATCCAAACCCTATGGACCTCTGCTCTTGTCTCTGAAATTTCTATCACTGCCTTGTGCACACCAGAACCAGAGATGAAATAAAAACACACCAACACTGGAAGTAACGAACTACAACCTCACTGTAATGCAGAAGATTAAAGAGGAAAGAAGAAAGGAGAATCCTTTTCACTACTGCTAGCAGATCTTTCCTTTCTTGAGGCAAACTCTTTCCTCTACCAGTCCTGGGGACCACACTCAGTATCCTGAGACCTTGAACACCATGAAAATAGGAGAAGTCCCAGTTCTCCCTTCTTCCCTATACCCAGTACCCCATAGCTTTTCAGCACTGGTAGCTGCTAGCCATACCTACCTGCACTTTTGCAACCCACTATTAGCATGAGGCCAGCAGCATTTTAAATGACAAAAGCTCTGTCCCCTGGTTCACCAGGGATTTCTTCCATGCTCAAGCCGTCACTTGCTAGCAAGTGCACTCTCCATGGTTGGATTTGTTTTACAACATGCTGGTGTAAAAGTGCTTGGGAGGAAGGAAGAGTCAGGAAACAGCACCTAAATCACACAACCCAGCTCTCCCATCCTTTTTTCTCTTGGACCGACCTCAGGCAGTGCAGGGTGTATGGATACTGGCTCAGTGGGAGGAAGCCTGCAAACCAGCAGCACCACAAGCTGCCTCCATGCAAAATAAAGTCCCTCTTTTCTATTTGCAGGTGTTGCTAAGGGCCAGGGAGCACTGGCATTAAATGGTTCAGTCTGCTGCATCAGTCTGCCCGCATCACCTCACTCTGCACGCAGCAACACACCCTCGCGCAAAGCACTCCACTACAGTTTCACAAACCATTGCAGACACTAGAGCAGTCACCTAAAAATAATACTGAGGGCAGCAATCCCACTGATGATCACATCATTAGGGGAGAATCAAGTTCCTCCTTGTCCAAGACAAAGAGCAGGTCTCTGCAGCACCTTGAGCCTTCCTCTGCAGTCAAATAGTATCTGTGAAATCACAGAAAACCACCATGTGTGACTGCCATAACAACACACTCTTGTCACAGGCAAGGAACAGGCATGCACTTCCTGCTTGGCGAGCCTGTTCTCTCTGGCCAGCTGTTATTTCAGGTGTGTTTGTTATGTGCACTCTTCACAGGCTCAGTCACGCAATCAACTGTCAGAGGTCCATTGCCACAACACCAAGGTGCTGGCATCTCAAAACCTATCTTCTTAGCTGTGGGTTTTCTAATCACACAAGATGGCAGGGGGAAGGAGGGACCTGACTTCCCCATCACCATCTCTCCATGAAGTCATCCAGGAGTGCTGCCATGAACTCCATGCTCGCTTTGTTCCAACTTGTAAGTACAGACCAAAACCTGGTGCACTCAGGTTATCCTGCAACGTGCATTGAGTGTCTCTGCCCTGCCACGAGTGGCAGCCCTTCCAGGATTGTCACTGATCCTGGTTCACAGACTGCTTTCGAGATACCTCTGACATGCCGAGTCCTTTTGCCCCCCTTGCAAAAACAACAGCACAACCTTGGCAGGAGCATCTGGCCTGGTCATCTTGGATTCACAAACTCACTGACACAAATGCAAGACAAGAGCACGTGCAGCCATAAAGTCAACAGTTACATGCATTCATAAGCTGAGAGGATTCTTAAGCAGCTAACCAGAAAAGGCAAATTCTCACCCTGTACCCTGTAAAACAGGGCAGCTCAGATTAGAGGAACATCCCCAAACCCAGTGCCAAATATGCACAGTTGTCAGGAGACAGAACAAAAGGCCACGTGTAGCTCAGCGTCATTAAAGCTGCAGGGCATGCCTGACAAGGAGACGTTTGCACAGGCACAGCTGTGACCAAAGGGCACAGCACAGATAACGCTGGATGGAGAAGTAGGACAGAAGATCACTAGTCCTTCACTAGGTTTTTGCCACAAGCTAATGTCTGTTAACTTCTGGCAGTCCTCCCAATATGACTTAAAGGGAAAAAAAGGCAAAAAGTAAAAGGTTTGCATTTGCTAAATACACTGCCCATTATCTGGGAGCATGTCCATGTACTTTCAGATGACAAAGAAACACAAACTGTTACTTACACTAAGGCCACAGAAAGACAAAGGGGAACTCAGCAGAACACTGAGTTAATGCAGGCTGATAGAGTGACTATGTGAAAAGCATAGTTCCCACTTCTGCAAACAGAAAAGTGACTGATGAAGATGTCTAGGGGACCAGGGCTTCTAGGAATCAAAGTGAAGGGTCAGTGGATGTTTTAGCCAGGGCTGAGCAACTGCTGGTGAAATGTGGCCAAACACCGAGCGCATCCATCCCTCTGCGCCACCGGAAGGGGCAATGGCAGCATCACCATTTTGAGATGCCCAGCAGCAGCTGCCCAGCAGCATGACACCCAGCAGAGCCACCACGCGGGGCCAGTTGGCACTGGATGTTGTTGCTAGCCAGAACCAGGCTGGCCCAGCCCAACCCTGCCTGGTTCACGATGCTAGAAGGATGGCAATAATCCCCAGCCATACCGAAACAATTCCGGCAGATGAAACTTTCCAAGTTCTCCAGCACAGCACAACTCCACAAAAGTTGCCCAAGCTTATTCTTATGGTAGCGTTCTATTTTAGTGTTATAAGATTTGGAAGGTGGCAGAGGAATTCTCAGAAAGGCAATGACAGGTCCCAGTCACAGAGTTGCTTTGACTATCCCAAAGAAAACTACTGCACTCCTCCCCAGGATGCATCAGACACTTTCACACCAGGCTTTCCATCTGCCGCACAGCTGCAGAGATGCAAGCAGAAATTCTTCCAGCCTCGTGTCTAATTGTGAGGGCAACTCACAAACAAATAAAATTTAATCAGCGGGAGAGTGTGCTCTACAGATGAGGCAGCGGAGTTCACAGTGGTATAATCATCCTGGTACGAGCAGTCCTTAATCCAATCTGCGGTTATTTAGAGGTTCCTGTTCTGAGCAAGTACAGGACGTACTTTGATCTCTGCTGCCTCCTGCCAAAACTGCGAAAATTAGCAAGCCAAAAACCAAGAGTCACAGACAAAGATATGATGGCAGACAAAATGTATCCTATAGTTATACAAGCAGCTCTACTCGTGAATGACCCAATGCATTTCAGGAGACATAGAAGTGCAGTAGCAACTAATTACCTTTACCTTAATCAAAACAGTTGTCTTAAATTTAAAGATGAGATGAGCCTGTCTTACACAAGGATATTTGAAACTTCACTCCTCAGTTCACAAACTACCTGAAGTGATGCTCTGAGTGGGCCCAAATGCAGCCCAGCTCCTGGATGAAACAGGATAACTCCATATTGGTGCAGTCAGAGCTGTGGTCACAGCCAGAGCGCAGCCCTGGACAGAAACTCTGTTACTGGGTGTTAGCCACGACAGTCATGCTGAGTTCCTCCTTAAAGGACAGATCCGTCCGCTTTGTCACATATGATGAATCATCCCTCAAGTCACAGTACCTCAAGCAAACTCTTTAATTTGGGATGAAAACGGTCTCTAAAAAGAGCATGCTTCTGACAGATTTTGGCTTAAAACCACCTTATTAGAGAAAGGCCAATTCTGAGACTTTTCACATTGTTAACATACACTTAAATCTCTCATTTTCAAAGAAAACAACACTTGAGAAAACTATGTGATAATTAAGCTGCAAGCGTGGGAAGCAGACAGATAGTTAAGGCAGTCAAATAACCTTTACTCTGCCCTGTACACACAAACTACAAAAGAAGCATGATTAATGTTGAAAGTTTTTCATTACAAATTTGAACAAGCTCATTTTAAAATACATTAATTTCTTATCTCCTCACTTCCTTCTCCCTCAAACTGAGAGGGCAGTGACCAGCTAATGTGTGCAGTTAAGGCTACACACCTACAGTCACAACTGAACATGGCTAGACTTTTTTCTTCCTGTGACATTTATCCTGATTTTAATATGTAACAGCAATATTTCTGCCTGTAATGTCCTGATAAATGCTTCAACTCCAGTTTGAACAGTGTTGTACTCTGATTACAAGTGAAACTACAACGGATAGACATGGAGACAGTTAAACAACTTATACTCAGTATGGTGATGAGCTAATTATCTTCATTCTTTTCCATCCACCCCCCCAAACAAATCTTAGTTAAAAGGAAGCTCTTTGAAGATCCTAGGCAGCCTGGACTTATTTTAACCTGAAAAATCAGACCCTCCTGCAGAGTACAGCATGTTCTCGGGAATGTTTGTTCAGTGCGGCTAGGCAGTACAGCTCCACCTCCTGAATTATTTAGAGGACACATTTCCTGCAGCACCTCCCAGCCGTAGACCACCAGGTCTGCTGGACAGTTTTTACAGGTGAAGAACCATAGACCCTGAACAACAAACTCTCTCCAACAGCAGAAGCAAGCAGGGCATGGCAAATGTCTGTAAGGTAGATGGAAGCGGACAGCAGTCACAAGAGGCAGCAAGGGCAGCGACAATCTGGAGTGGACAAGAAGCAAATGCTGTCAGGGTTTCACCTAGAAACACAGGAACCCTTGCTGTAATCTTCCAAGTCCAGCACCATCCCACTGCAGCTCTTCTCTACAAGCCCATCTGCTCTGAGGAAATCTGGCTCTAAGGCAACACCAAAGCAGACAAAGTTACATGCTCATTTCCAAGATCCTACATTACCACTGTCATTCTTGAGTGGGTAGCCGTCAATCTCTAGTATGGAGTGAGATAATACCAGCCTTTTGACAGACAGAGTCTACATTTAAGACCTAAAATAAACCATAAGAGTTTTATATAGACAAACTATGAAAAGAAAATGAGTAAAAGATGCATCCATATCTAAGTGCTCTAAAGAAAACAGAGGCTGGCAAAGCTCTTCTCTCCCGCTCTCATGTATTTTACCACTCAAGACTTACTGTTTTAGGATTATTTCTGGTGCACTGATGGGAGAAGATACCCACAAGCCACGTATGCAACTATTCCACAAACAATCCAGCTGTATGACTGCTTCCACACCCTACTCCTCATTATTTTCTTCCTTTTCTATTTCCTATTCCTTTCTTCTACCAGCTCCTTGACTAATGTATAAGCTGTACGAGGCAGGGAGAATCTTTCACAGTCTTGAAAGCAGGTATGGTATTTTTAATAGCATGTACAAGGTTGAAGACTTTCACAGCTTCTATACAGATAATCCCACTACTTGACCAATGCTCGCAGCCAGAATACTGCCAATAGCCAGAGAGCAAACCAGACCCAAGCTGTGCTCATAGACACTTAGTTCAGGTACCTCGGCTCGCAGATGAAACTGAGCAAGCACCAGGACTTCCTGGACGTGTTAAAAACACAGTTCAACAAAATCCTGATCTGGCTCCCTAGGGCGGCAGCAGCCTA
>NW_008600400.1:56833-58168 GCF_000691845.1 Merops nubicus
CGGCTGAAGGAGATTTGGGGTGGCACTACCAACTCAGCACCTTGAAAAGGAAGTTCAGAAGGGGGATAACATCTGTAGTTATAGATAAACTCATCACCTCCTCCACCTCCTCCTGCAGAAGCATTGGGAAGTATTTCAGTGGACCTGTTCCAGAAGGGACACTTCCCCTCCACACCCCTGTGACATTAAGCACCATCCAACTCACAGAATCTGTGACCTACAGCCACAAATCAGCACCTTACTGGCTCAGACCTTCAAGAAACGCAAACCACAGTTTGTACCTTTTTAAAAGCAATACACCACATTAAATCAGAAATCATCCTATTTGATCTGTGTTCTACACAGGGAGAAAAAGACATCTTGACTCCATGAACAATAGGATATGGGTTATGCACTGGTTGTTTGGCCTAGTAGGCTCCCATCTGAGTGACACTGAGCATACAGCTCAAGGTGGGAGAGGTTTACAGGAATCTATACCGGGGGACCCAAGAAGATCACCGAAGATCTGAATGATACACACTGCAGCATAGACAGGAAACAGAGTAAAGAGATGAAGAAGACAGAATCAAGTCCATTAAAATCCTTTCCAGGCACCAAGAAGGCTGAAAGCAGGTGATCAGAGACTAGAAAGACAAGGCCTAGTTCCCCTCATCCCAGTTGAAACATGCTCCCTCTTCCTTCCCTCCGCACAGAGGCTTGCACTGAACCTCTCCACCACAGCTCTGCCACAGGCAGACCAGCTCACCCGGCCTGTACAACAACACATATGTCCCACTCCCTCACCAACCCAGGTCCTCTAGCCAGCTGCCCCACAGCCACCTTTCAGCTCACTCCGAGCCACCTCCAGCCCCGTTTCCTCACAGGCTACTTTTTTCCCTGTCACCACCCCCGAAAGATCCACGCGCCTCCATCCGCAGGCCCCTGTGCACCTGCCAGCCCAAGCACACAGCCACCTCTCCCACAGTCCCCAGTAAACCACCGCCGGACACCTTTCTTCCACGTCCTGCAGCCACCCTGCCACACAAAGCTCCTCCGAGAGGCGCTGCCACCCACACGTACACCCCTACAGCACCTCTCCATCCCAAACTCACGTCTCTTCATCTTCCCCAGCTTCACTCAAAGCCAACGGGGCTCCCCCAAACTTAGGCAGACGCCCAAAAAGCCCTCCCCCTAGCCCCAAGAGCCCCAGGCACCCCACGCAGGCTCCCACCCCTGTCCTCCCAGCGCAAAACCTCTGCTCCAAAGGCCACGTCCCTCACGGCAGAGGGCATGGCTCACACGCCTGCCCCCAGGCGCCCCCGCCCCGGGGACACGGACCCCAGGGCGATCCCCTCA
>NW_008600401.1:0-16086 GCF_000691845.1 Merops nubicus
TAATAATATAATATTATTTATATTTTTTGGAATATTTTGGAATATATTTTTATATCTTCTGCCTATATATTTTGGAACCCCTTTCTTAACTATCTTTTAAGAGAAAAAAAAATCATTATTACTCTAGAAAGAAGGGAATTTATGTAATTAACGACACTTTGAAGGAAGTTCCTAAGAGCAGTTTATTTCATGTTCTTAAAAAAAAAAAATAATTAAAATAAGACTATAGTAAAATCAACTACCCTTCTTCATCCAGAGAACAATTCTTGAGGGGAAAAAAGCAAGTTTCAAAGTATTGATCCTGTATTCATCAATCAAAAATAAAAAATTAACAGGAAATTCAACCTTAGACGGTTTCAGAGAAAATTTTGATAATTGCATTTATATTATTTAAAGATTTTTTTTTTTCCTGTTACATACGAGCTTACTAGTATTTACTTTTTCAAGTTTCTGCCACTAAAAAGGGCCCTGGGTTTGACAGAGCAAATTTTCCAGCATTTGGAAGCTTTTATCCCAATTTTAACACCTTATCTCTTTTCCTCTAGAGAATTAACTGATATAGCATTAAACCAGAAAATGATATAGAATTTTAAACAGTCCACACAACTTGAAAACTGACAGGTCATTAGCAAGCTGTACTGGAAAGAAACTTCATCCTAAAAATTTAGGGGTTTATATATAATATACACGCATATATATACACACACACACATATGCTCATACATACTGCAATTTTATAATAGCTAAATCACTGGTATAAAATTAATTTAAAATAAACTGTATATTTTAATATATAAGTATCTTATCAATAAAAAAAACTTTAAACCCAGAGATTTTCTTTTAACCTAATAGCTAACAAAAAGCAACAAAGCAAAAGAATATGTAAGTAAAATCCAAATTATTCAGATATGATTTGTATTTTCAGTGAAACCTTAAAAGCTTTTAACAAAAGAAACATTTTTTGTCACTAATGCATTTTCTACTCTGTACATCTTGGTCAAATTTAAAGATATTTTTTAAAAGCCATTTAAAAAGCCACAACAGTTTTGTGACACATTTCTTCCTAACTAGTTAATGTTGCATTCATACGAATCCAAAAACAAATGGTTTTTTCCTGCAACCCCTGCGATGGTATTTGCTGAATGATTTCTGCGTTTACTCAGACTGAGCCTGTCTCACACCTACAATCTAAAGCTGCCCTCTTAGGAACACAGGGGACAATATTTCTGGGTTTTATTTTTTAAAATGTTCATTGTGATTAAAATAATATATAAAATTAAGGAGAATGCCAACTATTATTTTTCCCTGTAGGACCCGTTACTTTAAGACAATCTGAATTGTCCGGTGCTCTCCCTGAGCGCATGCTCTCAGAGCACCAGGGCACAGAGGCTCCAGATAAGCAATAATTTAGTGTATCAGAAGGTGAAAAGAAAAAGCAGAGTATAAAAAAAAAAAAAAAAATCCTATTTTTGCAGCAAGGCTTCTCCACCAACTAAATGCTGGGGCTCCTGCTCCTCACGGCCGGAGGGCGCCGGCTTTCCCTGGGACTGCAGATGCCCAAGGGTAGCCTCACCCCCAGCCCTGTGCTCCACGCCTCCCGCCGCTCCACTCCCAAGCAGCTGCACAGGGACAGCAGCACAGACAGGTTTCAGCGTCAGTATTAGTCACACGAGGTACGTCTATTTGTTACAACTACTTCCATTTGGCAGAGGCAGAACACGGCCTCTCTAACCCAGCAGTGCGTGGTGTCCGCCTCGCGGGAGCCACCCCAGCCCTGCTTCACAGCTCCCCCAGAGCTCCTGTGAGGATTTCCAACTGCACGTCGCCCACGGAGCCTACTGCCTTCTTCAGAAAGTAGTTCCCAACCTGCCAGTCATCCGTCGGCACCGAAAGGTGTCACAGTGCACGAAGTTATTGCTTTCCGGAGAGCCCGTACAACCGAGCAGGGCCCTGCTCTCCCCCGGTCCAACACTGCAGATACTGCCCCATGCAAAGTCAGACAGAGCTTACAGAGCACTGATTAGCAGAGATTTCTGGAAAAAGCAGGAAAAAGTCCCAATCCAGCACTGACTGCCAATCATGAATTGTAGGAAAGAAATTTTTTTGTAATTTGGAAAATGTCTGGGGCAGAACTATTGACTTTTTGACACTGATGTCTCTGTAACACCAACCATGCTCCCGTTGTCCACCCAGTGCTTGGCACAACGGGCCCCAGGTTCGGAGCAGTGCCCAGACCTGGTGTGACACACGCTGCAGTTCTGACACACTCTGAGAGCCGAGTGACCTCAACGGGCCTGACACGCTGCAGAGCCAAACCCTGGGTTTCTGCTGGAATAAACACTGGCCCCGAGTGATCGCCATTATACCTACCACAGAATGACAAAGATATGCACAACAAAATTCACAAATTCAACATGACATAACTGAACTTTCGCCTTTGAATCCACACAGAAATTATGTTACAACAATCATTTAGATCTCCCTGTGATAGTAATTTTATATATTATAAAATATCTACAACCTTGGAAAAAAGAGATATCATGAAAAAAGCAGGAATTTTTAAAGTCTGTAAGCACTTCATTTAGAAGGAGCACAAAGGCAAAAGGTTTTTAAATACGTAGTAAAATCCTAAAGGTTGCATCAACACATTCACTACTTTTACATCCACTTGACTATTACACATCTTCCAGAGGAAAACCCTTCCTTGCCCACTGCAAAGCTCTGTGTCACCTCTGGAAGCAAGACTCATAAGAAAAACACCTTAAAGGCTAAAACATTTGCTGACGGCCAGGGGTGAAACTTCCCAACCTCCCACTGTTCCACTGGGACCCAGAGCAGAGCTCAGTGCCCAGCAAAGTTCAGCGCTCACCAAACCTCCTCTGAGCAGCTCTGCTCCGTGCGCCAGTCCCCCAGACGTGTCACCTTTATATCGCACACCGTGTGAATTCACCAGGACTCTGTACCAAAACTGGAATTTCCCTAAGCTGCTGATGCCTCCAAATACTCCCTTCTTCCTCCTTTCCTGTCTTTTCAAACGGTGTTTAAAATCATATATAACCACTCCATTGTTTTTAATTGCAAATTTCCTTAAACATACTAAACTTGCTTGTTTCTTTTTTTGCTTTATCTTTTGCAAATCATCCGCATGGTCATCCGTTATCATTTTTGCCAGACACTTCCATGCTAACCAGCAAGGTCACTGCAAAACCGGTATTGATTTTCCTCCTAAATATCTGACTGTACAAATACATATTTCACCAACGGTTCTGAAGCCGTCCCTGAGAGCTAATGTAAACACCGCCCGCTACAGCTGCGAAAGCCTCTGGAACATGGAGCCCGAGATGGACTGCCGCAGAGTCCCGCCGGAAAACACACGGCTGCTTAACCCTTCTTCTGCTGAGTCCATTTTGCACCGAAGCTGCCGTGTCCATGAACTGGGCACCAAACGCCTTCCTACTGGGGTAACGAACTGGTCACCCCCGCGAGCGGTCACCACAGCCCTCGTGCCACCGTGATCTTTCACTTACAAGTATGTTCAAATACAGTAGATTTCGCCTGGTTGATTGATTTTGGCATTCAAACACACCTTCCTTCAAGCCTGAGATATTCAATACCCTCACTTTGAAATATATCAACTGTAAATGTTCTAAACTTATCACTCAAAACTAGAATCTTTTAGCAATCAAGATAAATATCTGTAATCTCCCATTCATTGATAGGGAGTCTGGTGGGGCTCACTGTCTGGCCTAAGATCTCTTATATTCAGCTAAGAGTTGAAATGCCAGGCCTGGAGCTCACCAGCAGAATGCTTTGCTAGGTCAGGAGTTTCATCCTGGAATTTTTTTAATTTTTTTTTTTTCTCCCCGAGAATGACAGAGCCCTTTTTGCAGCTGAATAAGGATCAGCTCTCTCCCCAAGGCCACAAGCAACAGATATTCTCAGGTAAAATCGGATTTTCTTCTTCCTTAGCTTGGTCACCATCTAGGTACAGAAACAATTAAATCAGGATTACAAGAAAAACAAACAAACAGTGTGGATGACTAGAAAAAGGGATTCAATGTGGGACTGTGTTTCAGACATAGGTATATAAGAAACCAACTTTAAATCACTGTACCAGATGCAGTCCCAGGGAAAAATGTATGCAGGCAACAGGGAGTTAAGTAAATAAATTTTTTCTTTTCTTTGTCGATGTGTTTAGTTCTCTTCCTGCCAAGACTCATTTCACTCTGCTATCTTGTGAGAGACACATATGGTGCAGTGAAATTGCCATCCAAGAAAGCATGTCCCAGCCTGTTGAGACATCATCAAATAAGATTAAAGCAAAGTAAAAATAAAAAGATAGAACGATTTTTTTTCTTTTTCTTGTACAGAGAACATCTGATGAAAGTCACTGAGGTACTTGAATGCTTCTAAAGGTTTTGCAACCATTTCTTTACTTTGCCTGGTTAAGAAAAAGGCAGAAATAACAAGCCAATATCTCCTTTTTCTTCTTCAAGTTAGTGAAAAAATATGTTTCATAATAAACCTGATGTACATGAATAAAATACAACATTGCCTTCTGTGCTTCTGTGGAAACAGCACTTAACTGCACAAAAAATACCACAGTCTGTGCTGGGTGCCTCTCCACCAGCATCTCCAGCTTCTACAGGCAAAAAAATCTTTTGGGCCACAACACAACAATCAGTCCACTAATCTAGTCCACAGAAAGTTCCAAGTTATCTCTCAAACAGCACATTCAGGTGTTTCTCTGACTCCCAACTGCTGCACCAAAATCTGAAATTCATCGCCTGAGAAACACAGAAGTCCAAGCTGCAGTATTTAAATCAGTGTGGAACAGTTGCCCATTCTTCTTCCACACCCCAACTGAGACAAAGATGACATTACAGGTTCCTTCCCTACAAGGTCTTTTCAGTTTCCACATTAAAAAAAAAAAAAAAAGAAAGAAAAAAGGACTGGGTAAAGAAATCCCAGCTGATCGCCACTGGCTCTCACACATGTTACTTAGGACAAGATGTAGGAGCAGCAAAGAACTGCTGGATGGCTTATGCTGTTCTACCAACAGGAATCACTGAGAAGCAACTTGCCAGCTACTCTTTACTGCTTAGAACTACCTCAGAATTACGTTACACCTACCACCAGTAAAGCACCAGCAAACACAACACATACAGTATGTTCTATACTTGAAGTAAATAAACAGAAGTCTGCTCAAGGCCAAAAAGAAATCACAAGGGATAGCAGGAAGCCACAATCAAATTAGCATTGTTGATGATGGAAGTTGCGGGGGAGCTTCTTAACCACATGGAATAATCGGCAAGAGTGGGTTCAGAAACAGGAATGTATTTTGTGTATTTCTCTGCTAACCCCTCCAGTTGGCGACTGCAGTTCCAGACCTTGTTTCCAATGCACAGCCTTAACTGGACTGCAGGAAAGCAACAATGCATCAGTAGCAGAGATTATCCCTGGCCTTAATAAGCTGTTGTTGGCTTTCATAACAACTGCAGCCCAGGACGAGTCACACCGAGCTCAAAGACAATCTTACCAATAGCCTGGAGCAAGGATTATAGAAACAAGAATCCAAGGGGGGGTGGGAGGGAGCAAAAATCCCAAGAAACAGGGGCTAATGTAAAATCGTTTACATATTAACCTTCTTCCCTTCTGACAGTGGTCAAGTTCTGATTCAAAATACAAATTATCTCCAATTACTTCAAAAGAGGCAGTCACAGAGCTGTCACTTAACCTTCACCATCTGTTTGGCTCAAAAGAAAGCGGTACAGCCTGCCACTTTGACCTCATCTTTCTCTTTCTGCACTGGACAGGCACCAAAAGAAGAGAGGATGGTTTATTGTTCTCCAGAGCAAACCTCGGCCCTTGGGGGGCTGAGGGTGCTGGGAGGGGAAGGCAGTGCTTCAGGAGGTGACTCAATTTAACTGCTCGGGGGGGAGGGGGGATTTGTTTGGGGAGGATGAGTTTGCAAACCTTCCTCACTCCCTCTGCCAGCCGTCTCTAGAGATGAAGTTTGTTTAAAAGTGGAGGCTCTTGGCAAAAAGCAGTTCCCTGACTGGTGAAAAAAAAGCAGAATCTGATTCACAATGGATTCTGGCTTAAGGGATTTTTGTAAATCTAGTACCTAGATGTACATAGAAAAAGATCGACTATTTGAGATGTCAGAAGGAAAATAAATCCTAGAAATGGAAGAGCTTTAATTTTCATAGGGCCAGACAGTAGCACAAAATGGTTCCAAACCAAACCAACACAAAACAAAACCCAAACCAAAACCAAACAAAACCCCAAACAAATCAACCAACTGAAAACCCAAACAGCAGAACCCAGGAAGGTGCAGACTCTGGGAAAGCACATCTCCAAGTTACCGGTGTGGTAGGATAAATCAGAGTCCACCACTCTGCTCCCAGCTGTCCAGATGTGACCACAGCTCCTCCTGGCCACACGTTCATCAGTGAACACCCAGCCCTGCTCCTGGCTCCCCAAGTTCAGGGGCAGCGGGCGCCAGGGCTGCGGCCGGCAGTGGAGGGCAAGCAGGGTGCCAGGGAAGTGGGGCTCAGCACCACGACCTGCAAGTGCAGAGGTGTTGGGAATAAAAAAACCGTTCAAGAAAAGAGATTCCAGAGGGGCTGGAGGGCACAGTAATAGGGTGCAAATTTTTGAATGCCTCATGGTTTATGGGCAGTTTCTAATGCTTCTGCCGAGAAACATTACAGCATTTCCATTGGCTCTGATCTTTATTTTTAGTTTTATTACCCACTGCATAACAGGTTTCTTCAAGAGAGAAAGAAAGAAAACAGATCCCTCTGTAAACAGGAGCAACTCCAACTCCTGAGCGTTTCATGTAGCTTTGTGTCAGCATAAGGATCATTTCATATGTGAAAGCAGCTCTGAACGCAAATGTCTCTGTAGGTGTGCACACCACCTGACACTTTTGGCACCCTTTGGCACAGGGAGGCAAATCTCCTTCCTTGTCCCACAGTATTTACTCCAGAAGCGCAGCCCACACTGTACACAGCCCGACAACACGAGCTCCAAACTTTCCATTCCCATGGCAGAGGGGAAGAAGTCAATTAAATACACAGAGCTACGGCCCTGCTGATAGCAGCACAGGGTACTGGGCGCTTGGGTCAGTGGGAGAAAGGGAAGCCTGCTGCACTAGGTGCTGAATCAAATAATGATCTCAAGCAAATAGCTCTTTGCTTCCTAGAATCCAAATTCCTTTGCTACCTTTTTTAAAAAAGCAAACAATATCAAACTCTATTTGCAGTTCTGAGAGGGCAAAAAACCTCCCTGTGCTCCCACACTGGAAGAGCCTGACAACAGCTGCAGCCATGCCAAACTGTTTAATTTCACTTAAAACATTCTCTCAGGCCTATGTATTATTTGAAGTATAATGTACAGAATTATCTAATGAATTCCCAAATCAAATACTCTCATTTTGCTGCAGGCCATTTCCCAAGAACAAACTAAAGGCACACAGGCTTCTTTCTGTGTCTGACTGTTGAATTCAAACAGATGTCCAGTGGACATCAGCTTTTTTCAGTTTACCTCTCCCCTTCACTCTTCTGTGTCTTTGGCCAGTGCAAACCCCCTCACACTGAAAATAAACAGGGAATCAAAATAACAAAAATACGGCAAGACACAAAAAGGTCTGTCGTGAGTTCTGGCTGTCCCCTTGCTGTGTAAGGGATGTGGTGACAGTGAGAAAGTCGCCGGGGAACAGCATCTGGCTCTGATTAGGTAACAAGCTGTAGCATCTGCAAACTTGTCAGTTCTCAGCCCACAACAAAGTCCAGCCAGCAGATCTGTGTTTAAAATGGGAACTAGCTGTTACATTTTATAAGACAAACATTATCTGTTCCCATTGCAGGGTGCCTTTTTATTAAAAGCCAGCTATAAGAGGAGAAATTAAATGTGCTTGTTACATTTTACTTTTCATCTCAAGGAAAATAACTATTTGGTTTTGAGTTTGTCAGAAACCTTTTTACTTGTCTCTCCTCTGTGGAAGGTCCGTAAGATAACAGTTGGGATTTCACAGCCTGCAGTATGCAGTCAACCTTGGGTGCCCTTAGAACATTTCTCTGCCTTTTTCTTAGAGAAAAAAAAAAAAAAAAAAAAAGAAAAATAAAATACCACTTCCATGCAGCGAAATCATGAGCAGCAAGAGATCCGACCTGCGGCGGTGCTCCCCGGGACACACAGAGCCCCTGCCTGGGGGATGTCCCCCAGGGGAACAGAGCCCAGGCCCAGGGAATCTCCCAGGGGCAAAGAGCCCCTGCTCTGGGGATCCCCACAGAGGCACAGAGCCCCTGCCGGGAGGCAGTCTCCCAAGGGCACAGAGGCCCCTGCTCGGAGGTCCCCCAGGGCCACAGAGTCCCTGCCCGGGTGTCGGACATCTCCCTTCTCCGGCGGGGACCTCAGCGGGGCGGCACCCACTGGCATCCAGGCAGGAGCCTTCCCTTGCCCCTACCTGCTTTGTTCCACTGCACCACATCTGCATTAAAATTCACCCATCCCCAAGTTTTTACTCACGTACTTCGGCAGTCTATTTGACTAAGAAAGCTTCCGTATTTCACCAGCTTTTCCTCCCTTTTTTCTTGCTGTGTTGGAGTTGGTCTTTTTCTTTGCTCTCTGTATTGCTGAATGACAGCGACAGTCCTCAATGACTCTCCTATAACTGGAAATGTATTTATACTTCTCTTTTGAAAAATGAAAAGAGAATACTCTGTGTGCCCTGTACAGGACCAACATCAAACATAACTGAGGAAGAACTGAAGAATTATTAAACCTGAAAAGTTAAATTTCTGTTCAACCTCACAGTTATTTTTGAACATTTAAGGGAAACCACCTATGAGCACCTCCACGAAATATGTTCCTGTAAAACTAAGCATTAGTCAAACCAGTAGCAGAGACTGAGCATATATCCCTCTGTGTGGTTTGGGGAACCTGTCAGAAAACCATATCATTTACAAATTTCTCATTCTGAGCAGTTTGCTTCTGAAAATACTTGCTTTGGCCCCTAGTCTGTCTGTGGACCAACCTTAAAACGCATAAACTTTAAAAACAGCTTAAAGTCTGGTGGGACTTATCACAGCAAGCACAAAAACACACGACAGGGCAGAAACGGAAAAAAAAACCAAACCAAACCAAACCAAACCAAACAAAAAAAAAAAACAAACCCACAACCACACCACAAAGAAAACCAAAACAGTCGCAGGCTCACCACAAAATCTGAACAAAATGAGAAAATGCTCTTTTTCCAAAACCCAGGATACTGCAGAACTCCAAAATAAGGACAAAATAAGGAAAAAAATGTAGGTCCTACAAGAGCTCGGGTGAGAGGGGCTTGGTTTTCTTTATTTTTTTAAACCTTGCTAAGAAATCTGGCCTATTTATTAGTTGTGAAATACAAACCATGTTATCGGCAATCTTAAGGAAATGGATTGATGTTAAGTGATACTTCAGAATCCGCCCCGTAGCAAAGCTACTGCACCATTACAGAAAGATAAGCAGAAAATCCTTCCTGCAAATAAGAGACCTCCCTGATACTCTGCAACCCGTGCAGCTGATTTTTAAAAGACACTACCTTAACTTCTGGGTCGGAACATTTCTGCTATACAGTAGCATGCAGTTCTGCCTATTAAATGAGACTTATTAAAAAAAGAACAATTCCTAATTGAGATAATTATCCTGCAATGCTGTTGCATAAGCTGCAACTCATACTCTTTTCATGAATAATACCAAGGAATCTCCAACCAGCGCGAGCCTGAACAGATGCCATGTGCTGCCATGGGAAAAGCTGTTTGTCTGCTTTCCAAGATAAGCCTTTTCTAAATTTAATAGATCAGGTAGAGAAGAGACCCACTTGTGACCACAAGAGACAGATCTATTTCCATTTGGGTAGGCTAAACTGCGTGGACAACGTCTGCTCACAGAAATCCAGCTTTTGGGCCACCGGGGAGCAGAACGGTCCCTGCCAAGCCCACCAGTGGAGGCTGCGGTGGGGACGGGCTCGCTGTGGGCAGAGCAGGACAAGGTGGCTCACCAGAACACAGAAACCCCCAGGAGCAGGGCCAGGGGAGTGCTGGGGAGACCCAAACCCACAGCCCAACCCTCCCGCAGCTGCCAACAGCACTTCGGATAAAGATGGAGACAAACAACACCCCCAGACAAACCCCTGTTTGGTGATAGTCAGTAAAATCCCTTGCTTGAAAAATTAGGAATTTTTTCCTCCTGAAAAACTATATGTGCTATAAAAAGTAATATTTCTTTTTAATTTTTTTTTTTTTTTGAGCAATTCTTGCTGCTGTGGGATGGCTTTTTGAAATGAAGGTGTGATAAGAACTGGAATGTACTGAAGAAAAAAACCTGGGAAATGAATTCGATGAGAGCGCTAAGGCTACACTTCAGAAGCGCTGCCACTTCAGGACATAATCCTGAGTCATTTCCACCCACACCGGGGCACATCCCCACCATAAAGAAGCCTTTCCACTCCTCAGAGGTTGTAAGGAATCTCACAGGTTTGTTTTTGTTGTCTTCTTTCTGACTGCAGAGCCTCTAACATGCTGACAGCCTTTGGGTCAGGCGGTACCATGTCTCCCTGAGCTGCACCCCACCACTGCCTGCAGGGACCTTGGTCATTACATAGGGGACCAATGGGTACATCTTAGTTATTTCATTTTGTTACCTGCATTGTTTCTGCTATTGTGCTTCTCTCCCCAAAATGAAATAGCTGCTCTCAAATGCCTAAGTTCTCTCAATGCTACAGCTTTTTCACAAACTGCTGTGACCGACAATATAAAGCGGGCAGGGCCGGCATTCCCCTGAAACCATTTTAAGTCCTCAACAAAAGGCCATGCATTTTAAAAGCAACATGGTTTGTCCATTATCATGATTTATTATTATTTGCATTACAGTAGTGCCCAGAGGCCCCTGCCAGGGCTCCTTTGTGCCGGGCTCTGTACAGAATACAGAGCACCACACATCTAAAAACTTAAATTCAGCCTAGAAGGACCCAGACCCAGGTTCCAGGTATTCCCTCACTCAGTGCATTCGAAATTTTTAACATTCTAAAGGGTATTTCCCAAACATTAAGAATTTTTTTTTTCCACAGGATTATGGATTTAGACATTTCCCAGCACCTCTAACTTCCACTTCCAGGTACAACCCTATGACTAACATCGCAACAGGCTCTGAGGTCATCCGTGCAAAACTTACAGCTGGGTTTTAAAGAGTCTTTTGGATCCACGAACATGCAAAGTAATCGTAAGCATCAAGATCATGTTAACTGGACCACACCAAATAAAATAATCGAGCAAAGACAACTTGATTTTATGTGATTTTCTCTCCTTTGGCTGAAAAAGAAAGCCCAAAGCAGCTGCTCTAAATGAGAAAAAAATATTCAGAAATACAGGAAAAAAAAAAAGCAATACGGCTCAGGATGCACAGTGCTAGTGAGGAAACAAAGGAAAGGTGCAGAGATTGCACAAATCACCCTTGAAAGCAAGAGTGAAAATCACCTCTCCTATCTCTGAAAGCAGCTGGGGATGATTCACAGTAGATTTTTCTGCAATAAAATTCTCCTACGTTTCTTTCCTTGGAAAACTCAGTTTATAGGTCAGTTAACAAGTATTAAAACCACAAGAGAACATGAAACGCAGCACCTTTTCCTTTTGATCCTTTTCCCTTTTGGATGAAAGTTTTGAAGTTTGGAATATAAAATCCCTGAATTTTTGTTATGTTTTATGCCTCCATGAAGGCATTAAACCAGGAGTTTGTGGGCTGAAGAAATATCCCGTAAGTAGTGGGGAATTAAAGCAAGCTGCCCTGCACCCGGACACCTGTGAGCCAGGTGTGCTGCCGCCCGGCTCCCCAAATGGAACACCTCATTTACAAACCAAATCTGCCCAGAAAATTACCTGCCCCTCTTGATTGCTGCAAATGGTTTTCATCAGCCTGCACTGAACTGTACTCTGGTCTCTCCAAATTTACAGCATCGGCTGTAAGAGTCATAGTAGGAGGGAAAGGAATGGAAGCAACGTTTAAAAGCCATTAAATAAATCGCGGTCCCCACGGAGGACGGGCAGTGCCTTGGGTGTCCATTCGTTAAGGTGGCTTCCCGCTGAGCACACAACACAACCCACCACCAAGCACAGAATTGGCTTGGCTTAAAGGTTTTAAAGGCCCTGTTCTCTTGCAGGATGCTTCGGTTTTGAAATCTATCAAAGGAATCTCAAAACAAATTACATGGTAAATTATTATCTCTGTTCTGGCCTCCTCTCTACACCCCACTGTTCAGCATGAATGACGATGGGAGAGCCGCCTGTGAAAGCCTGCCAGATAAGCAGATTACAGAATGTCAGGTGCCTCGGGCTACTCGAAATTTCACAGCCAAACTTTGCTGGCCGAATCAGTTCATCTCCCTAATATGGGTCACAGGCTATTTCAATTAATGCACCTCTAATGACTAACATTTGTTCCTTAATGTGAAAGGAATAAACACAGGGATACACAGTGCAGCAACAGAAAGCAAAACGCTCTCCCTGGCTCCTCACCAGCGTCGCTGCATTCAGTCCCTCCATCCAACCCACAGAGACAGGCAAAACAGGCTCACGAGGAACAGAGAAATCCTTTCGGAAAGAAACCTTTTATGTAGCTTTCCTATCGTTGCCAATGCATTTCTGGCAGCTTTCAGTGTCCTCTAGATCCCAGTGCACTGAATAACAAGACTTATACGAAAACAGAATGCAGAAAACAAATTAGCATTTTGAAAATAAAAAGCATGGCTTTTAATCCTATTAAGATCGTGGCTTTTTTTTTTTAAGTTCTCTGAAAGATATACTGATGTTTCCATTAACATAAATGCTGAAATCAGCATTTCCTTTGAAAGAAGTTGTTAATATTTGGAAATGGTAGGATTTCCAATCTGAGATTTGATTGTTATTCTATGCTACCCTGCAAGTGCCAAGGTCATGGGGAGATTCACCTGCACACT
Source organism: Merops nubicus (assembly GCF_000691845.1). Classification (NCBI taxonomy): domain Eukaryota; kingdom Metazoa; phylum Chordata; class Aves; order Coraciiformes; family Meropidae; genus Merops; species Merops nubicus. The sequence continues at coordinate 12,998 of NW_008600401.1, forward strand.
GAGCTAAATGAATGCACTCGGCCACAATACATGTATAATTTAACATTCTCCTCTCAAGTACCACCATGCATTCCTAAAAATATTTTATTACAATAACAAATTGGTTTCAAAATCATGCATTATGTATTCTGAAATTAGGTCTGCCAATGAAACCTGTATATACAAACATACAAGCAACCATGCAGGCCAGCGTGAACGCAGAAATTATAGGTTCTAGAGGAGCTGAAAGGAACAATTAATTCTTCCTCTAACTCCAAAAAGTCCCTTTTTATTACTTTAATCTGCATAGTTAAAAAGAACAAAACAATCAATTGCTGTGAAATGTATTTAGAAATCAAATAGCGTGTCTTTTTATAGATGTCTTTATAGAAAGAAAATGTTTAACTGCAAAGTGCACAGTATATTAAAACATACATTGGGGAGTTCATTTCTCAAGGGTAGGGCTGGGGAAAATAATACAAAGCTTCTTGAATATTTAGAAGAGTATTAGTTACATTTCAAAACTTTACCAGTATAACAATTTAAAGGTTTTTTTTTCTTCAGATCAAGCTCCTCCAAATATTTAAGATCAATTTATCTAAAAAATCCTGCTAAGCTCTTGATAAATAAAACTAGTCCTTTGCCATTGCTTTTTTAGTTTGCCAATGAGTTAAAAATTTCATAGTATTGCTGAATTTTCAGTAGCAGATGCTGTACCGTTAATGCACTTCCATGATAGAGAGTTGCTTCTGATTTGCAAGTTTCATCCGAAGTTAAATGCACATTGATGAAGCATCCTTTTACAGCCCAAATAGTCTTTTTGCTCATGCAAAATAAGCATGTTTCTTGGTCAACTGACATTTTGTTAAAATGGACTTGAGGTAGCTATTTATGAATAATTAAGATTAAAATGTTTCTGTGATTCCCTCAATGCTTTTTTATTTTAAAACATTTATATCATGTCAAAATGGACTTATTCTTCCAAAGGTAACTTTCCATTAAAATAATGGAGAAAATGACATTTCTAATTTTGATAATAGCCCTGAGTTCTGAGCTGAAGTCAAAGCCTTCTGCTGCAGGAGCCTGACATCTTTTAGGATTGATGGAATTATGTGAATTCCTTGGAATGGTGTTAAAATGCTTGATTTGAAGTATTTAAAACATGACAAATAAGATCAACTGAATTTCCATTTTAAAACAGCAGCCCTGGCTAAACCTCTCTTTTGGACTCTGTATTTCACTCTGTCAAAACTATTTGCTTTCCTGTTATTCATGGCAAGAACAAGAAGCTGGCAGATATTACTATTAATTAGACTTCGTTCAGTTTTAAACTTTAGGAAATGCTCTCAAGAACAGCTTGCAAATGTACGTTCAAACCGGACCTTTGTTACTTCATTTTGACTCCAATGAGCAAAAATGCAAAATATTCTAACAGACGGTGTTTTGTAATGGGAAAGCCAGATTAGATTGAAGACTTTACATTTCTACGAGATTTCAATTCAGTAAATATTGCATAAAATGAGAACCTTTACACTCTCCTTTTCGAATACAAGTGCAAGCGTTGCGCTCAGAAGCAGTTTCTCTGTAATTTCGTTTCGATGGTCTGATATGACTAGACATCCAGCTTTTTCAGTAGCGAAATTATGAGAAATAATTATCTCTAATCTAATCAGTAGCATCTGAAAATGGTAAACGTTAGCAGCTTAATTTGTAATTTCTTAAAAAGCCTTTTGTATCACTGCTTAGACTGACACATTGAAGCTTCGCTTTTAAGGCAATAATTAAGAAATTGTTGACAGAAATTAAATGTCACTGACAATTTAAACAATTGTAAATGTTCTTCCCCCTTTTTTTCCTGAGGTTGAGCCTGACAGAAGGGGAAAGCTAAACTACCATTAGAGAGGGGAACGCGAGCTTCCGGAACGGCTTCTTGCAGTAAAGAGATGTGATTCATGTAAGTAATAAGCAAACCCCATGCTATGGATCTTTAAATGCCCTGGCTTGTAATCCAGAGGTTAAATGATAAAACCCATTCCTGCACTTTTCAGTTCAGCTGCAGATATGTTTCCTTGAATTTAGCTGTGGGCAATTTTAAGCCAAATAGGAACTGCTCTTTTATTTGTTATTAAAGTTCGTTGCTATCTTTCAAAACTGTTTGTTACACATATCTGAACACATACACGGATTAAGAAAATCTACTGAAATAAACCCGAGATTATAAAAACTAGACTCACATCACTCGGTGTTCATTTTTGCATGGCAATTTACTTAATAAAAATTATAAATGGTGATATATTAAATTGTTAAATAAACCCATTATCTTTCCTGTACAAATTTAAGTAGAAAATAAAACTGGTTTCCAAACGCTGCATGTAATCCTTAAAAAAAGTACCCTCAAAGGCAGAGGCTGGGGGGGCCTGAGCCCAGGGTCCAAGAAGAGCCCGAGCCAGTGCTCCTTGGGGAGATGCAGCCAAGTGCTCAGGGAATGCTCTCAGCCAGGAGCAGCAGCTCTGGATGAGCCCTTTCAAATGGCACTTACATAAGAATATATATATATCTGAGAAGTATGAAAAGCACACAGCAGATAACAGATACATTCTATAAACGCCTTCCTTCTTGATTACTAATTATTCCTCCTGCAAAGGGCAGGGGTGTCTGGGGAGGAACATGGTAACAGTGCCCTGGCACATGGCTCGCTCCGCACGGTTCCCTGTTTTGAGTTCGATAATTTACGTTAAAAGACAGCAGATCCTGGAGCAGCTTGCAGACCCTCCGTGCAGCTTTCTGGCTGGCAAAAGAAAAGATCTGAAAGCTAAAATGGAAGAAGGCTTCCACACGTTTTTCCCATTCAGGATCCTGCAACTGGCTGGTGAGCTGCGTGACACTGAGAGAACACGCAGGCTCCTAACAGGATTAAAGGCAGAGGAGGAAAATACAAATCAAAAGCACGCCAGTGTTTTTCAGCACAGTTATGTTTTCTTCGCAAAATAACCCCACCCGATCTGATATAATGCTGTGAACACAGAGCGTGTGCTGAGCCCCAGGCTCCGGGGGAAGGCGGGTGTGGGGCTGGCTGGGGGGGGCTGGCCCCCCCCGGCTGCCGGGGAAGG
>NW_008600401.1:16117-33310 GCF_000691845.1 Merops nubicus
GGAACGTTCCCGTGTCTGCATCCTGGAGCAAGACCTGCCCAGGGGCTGGCACACCCGTGGCGATCAGCTTTAGTGTGAACAGGACTTTGGGGGTTGGCTACATTCCTCAGTTTCTCCTTTACATTAGCTTTCTGTTAAAAACAGATATATTAATTAATTGGTGCTTTGTATGTGAGAAGGAAAATGCCCAATATTTGTTATTTTAACAGAAAAGTTACAAACCCCAAGAACTTCATTTTACCATCATTATTAGAAATTCAGTCCTATGGAAGTCTTTACTGGGCAGAGACTCTCCAAGCTGGCTTATTTTACATCACCAGCTTGTATAACAAAGCATTTCCTTAAGCTACCCTAAAATCCGTGACTGCATTTTTCTGTGACATGATGTCACAGTACAGAGAGCAAAACCTCTGCTTATGGCATCCAGGAAGCCACGTCCTCTTCCCTGAAACAAACCTACAATAACAACCAAAAATAAGCCGCTCGGCCCTTTTCAGGACAAGGCTGTGGACACAACACCCCAGCCAGCAGTGCCAGCACAAGCATCTGGCACACACCCACACGTTTCTTCATGAAGCCACCCCGACCCAGCCCAACAGGAACCAGACGAGGATCCCCACCAAGAAGGAAGACCCGGCGTGTGATGGACCCACTCCGTGGGGGATTCCAGCTTTCCCAGGGGCCCGAGCCCAGAAGCCAGTCTGGCCGACGATGCACCCTCAAAGAGCAGCCAGCGGGGTCTGCGCCACGGGGCTGCCCCCTCTCCTCGTAATATACTCACAGGCTTTCATTTTTATTCACAGACGTATGATTTTTGTAAAAGTTTTATTGCCACAAATGTTGTTCTTCCAGCAAGCAGAAGAGGAAAGGGAGATTTATTGTTTGTTTACTAACAGTAATAAGCAAGCAGAAAGGTTTCTTGCTACACAACATTTCTACACAAAGCCGACAGGAGGACACCCCAAAGAGTTTAACCATAGAAGGAGATGGATTTCCTGCCAGTCACACAGAAGGAAGGGCAGAAATTACCTGTTGCTTGAGATGGTTTTTAGCTCCAGATCACCTCTGGAAGTTTCTCTCTCAGGACAGTAGTTGAGAAAAGTTTCCCTCTTTCCACGTCAGAATCACTAGCTCTTGTGTTTGCTGTGTTTTGAGTGACATGTCAGGCACTCAGGGAGATGGTCTTGCTTTCCTGCCCGCCCCTCTCTTCCCTCAATGGCTCTAAAACCAGCCGGGTGCCCTCCTGCCCAGCCCCGGCCCCGCTGCAGGGCACACAGCCTGGCCGTGTCCCGCTCCCGAGGACACCCTTGGCCCCAGTCAGTCCAGGGCTCCGGAATTCGGAAAGTGATCACCTGCATTTTAAACAGCAGCTCAGAGGGATTCTGCTGCACATCCCTCAGGAGGACCCACGCCAAACGACTTTCCTTTTACTGTTTCTGTGTTTATTGGGACTGATTCATTACACAGCACAGTCTCTAGGAACAAGCCATCTTTCAGCATAACGGGTTTACAGTAAAATTAGATTATAGTTTTATAAATCCCCAGGAATTATAAAAATATATCCCCCCATATATCCCACATGTGCAGAAAGAGACATACTGCTCACAGTATCCTTCTCTATAAGGAATAGCTACTCCTTGGATTCCCCTTTCTTAAATAGTACTATCAAAGAGCTTTTTTTCTGTCAAACTATTGGCACGTGATTGCCACTACATCTTCCTTTATCCTCTTTAGTATATTTATTTTGTCCCCTGAGGTCCTTTCCTCTTCTAAAAAGGAAGGCCTAAGAGACTTGATAGATGTTACTGGTATTGTCCAGGAGAATCCATGGGCTAGCAGGCAGCTGGACCTGCAAGTTATGATCTCCATCATCTCTGGTCCTGGAACCCCAATAGCCCATGCCTAAGACACAGAACAGCATAGCTGGAGGAGAAGGAAAGCACGAATCTAGCCTGAAAAGAATATTTTTAGATTGAATTAAATACACCACCCACAAAGACAGAGAGAGCAGGACCTTGGGAAACCATAGGCCTTCTTTCTTTTTCTGTTTTAAAGAAAAACACTGTTTCCTCTCAGTGTTGTTAAAAAACTATTCCCATTTAAGTAGTGACAGGCAGGACTCTGTAATCTGTACATACAATTTAATCCTTCAAAGAATCAGCAGAACCCACATCAATCAAGCCTTCATCAACTTGTAAAAACAATATTTTGATTCAATCAGATTCAAAGCCCCGAAATTCCCAACTAATTAATGCAGGGTCACTCAGAGGCTGTGAAGCAATGGCTAGCAGAGTGGTCAAATATTTACCCCTCAACACAGTAGACATTAGGACAACCAAAGGACCTGAAGAGTGGGTGAGAATAGATAATGCGACTCTCACTGCAGCAGGTTTCATTCACTACAAGTATTTGGATAAAGAATTACTACAAAGGAGAGAAAAAAAGAAACTGAAGCTTCTGCCGTAAGCAGCATTCCCACATCCTGCTCAAGGGCTGTTAAATGGTCAGTGACCCAGGCAACATCCTTCTCGTTTTTTGGTTTTTAACATGCATGTCTCCAGACAGTTGAGTTGTTTTGGTTATAGTCCTTCCTTATAACATTCACAATAAATTACATTATAAGAATGCAGACAACAAAAAATTACTGAAGAGCCTAAACCACTAAGACCTTCTGGCCTGCTCTGTATGCCTAGAAATGAGTCTCGATCCCAGCTTTTTCCTCTAAATATTCTTAAAACGTAAGCCCAGCACTCAGCATATTCTATGCACGGAGATTTTCCCAGCATGGAGGGGGTGCCCGTGTCTACTGCAGACACACATGCCCAGCCTTTAAAGCTTCAGTTGTCGCAGCTTTAAACTCTACCTTGTGAGAAAATATTTTTTGTATGTTCCACTCCAAAGCTAAACTCTCGTTGATTCTTTTAAAATGCCGTCATTAAAGCAGTTATAAGTTGCTGCTGTGTAACACATGGAATCGTACATATCCATGTCCGTGGGGCCTGTATGCAGCCGAGTGCACCCTCTGACCTCGCGTGGGTACAGCCACACAACGTACACCCGCTGTGGGCGAGGGTGTGCATGGGGAGAGACTGCATGCCAGAGAAAAACAGGAATACGGCTGGAGACCTGGTCTCCATGACACCTGATCACTAAAAACCAGACCCTTCTGCAGAGAGATTTTTCTGTTTCTTTGCAGAGGGGGTTCTGGAGGTGCTGCACCCACCCACACCCAGGTATCCTTCGCTAAGAGCAGTTTCTCTGAACCTCCTACCCTGCACCACATCCTATCGCCCCAGGACACCACCAATGCAACAAACACTCCAAAAACATACCAGGAAGCAACCTGCTGAAAAAAAACAAACAAAACAAAACCAAAAGAAAAAAAAAAAAAAACAAAAAAACAAAAACCAAACACAAAACCAAACCCTAACCAACTCATGGAGCAGTTTCCACTTTTTCTTTCAAGATTCCTTTTGGACTACCATGTTTTTTCCGTATTTATATATTTTTGCATTTGCACTCTAGAGCTTGAGAGAGACAGCAACAGAATACATTTTGCATTATGTTGCTATGACTTTTGCTTCTGTGTTCAAATTCATCATACTGCGAGATGTACTCTGGATAGATAGACTTTAGATTAATGATTATGTAATTAATATTTGCTTTTCCTTCTGCAAGGAAGTTTTCCAAAAGTTTAAAGCCAACCATTTAATAATTCATATTTTTTACACTGCCTATATTTTGAGACAGCTTGAGAAGGAATTATACACCCAGAGGAATTTTTCAAAAGCCGTGTTGTAGAACCCATGCTGATGGTTTCTCGCTGGAACAACCATCAGTGCCTGGTCACACCAAAATGTATTTTAGGACGCCCTCTCCCAGACTACTATAGTAGTAATAACAGTGATAATGAAGAAAGAGATCCAGATAATGCCACCTGTATTTCAAGAAATCATCACTAATCTTCTCCCAATCTTACTTTCTTCTCCATAAGAAAGACCAGACAAATAACCCACGACGTCTTACAACGGAGAGACAAAAATTATCACACCTCCTTAAACACTAGGTGTAAAGACCTGGACTAAAGCATCTCCTCTTTAACTTACATCATTACTACTACTCAACACCATAAAGCAATGCGTGAAATCCAATTTGCCTTCCCAGACTCCTGTGATTTCCTCGTGTTTTGCACCTCACAAACGCCCAGCAAAGCAGTTGGCTTGGCTGAGCTGGAGACGTTTTCCCATCCCGACTCCAGGCGCTGCGACAGCCCTGAAGCGCGCAGGATTCTGAAATTAGTCAAACCTTAAAAACGCCGACCACATGTGTCATTTTTGCACTGGGTTGACCTTTTCAGCAGACGGGTCGTTCTGACACAGAAAAGGAAAAAGAAACAGAGCCACGTGCTCTGTACTAGGAACTGCGGCTGCCTGTGCTCTGCTGGAACTGCTCAAGGAATGTACAAATGCACTCATTGCTGCGAAACTGTGCAGTCTCCAGCTTCCCTCTGCACTCCAGTTACTACAGACTGAGAAATTCTGGGACCGAAGCAAGATCCCTTTTATTTTTTAAGGAAGAACAAACACTGTGGGATGCCCCCCGTTCCCGGTGGGCACGCTGATGGATATTTTTCAGGCTCTGCAGCTCCTATGGCAGGGCACAGCTTTTATTGCTGGTCCTGCTTTACAGGACCTGTGGCTGATAGGAATTTCCAGAGGAGATGCTTTACACTCAGTGGTTGATAGCCAAGCACACGATGAACGTTCTTTCCATGCACCCAACATTATAATTTACATTCTACAGGCTTCCAGTCAGTTGGGCATTGCAATAGGAAAATTTCAAAATATTTTCAGAATCTCTATGCCATTGAGGAAAGGTAAGAAAATAACCAAAACCACCTGAAAAAAATTTCATACAGCAGTGGAGACCTCTCTTTCTTTTCCTTTAATTTGCCAGATTTCATCTGGTAAAGCAAAAAGCACTGGTCAACATTATAAACTCCTTTTCTACATTACTGACTCATTTTTATTTGGACAAAGAACAGGTACACATACTCACACACAGAAAACCTGATATAGGGGCAGACAAATAATTATTTCATCTGCTGGTAGCCACAACGTGCACCCACCTACAAAACTGTCCAGGTCCCTGGAAGAGCTGTGGACACAACGCATTACCATGCACAGGGTCCCTTTGAAACAGCTTATGAAATGTCTGGAATATTGTATATATTTTCCTTTTATCATTCTTCTTGTTGGATTTCACTTGCATTCCCTTTTGCTATCAGGCTGAGGGTGATAAATGGAAGACGAAAAAGTGCACATTTCTCCATGTCTTTTAAAAAGCGCTTGAATAAATATTATCTGTGCAGCCAAGTGTGCCCTGCATTGGAACAGGTGCAAGGCAGTGGGGATGCCACCACACAGAAACAGCTCTAAACCACCATTCATAGTAGCAAATGTTCATGTTGAAACTAATAGCTCTTTTTGAAAGCGTCACTGTTTCAGTTTCACCTTAGATATTAATCTAGCGTCTAATCCATAATTGTTTGTAAATATGCACATCTGGGGAATTAGTCGTAGATGCGTCCAAAGATCTCTCTCTCCCTTGGTAGCATTCCTTCTGTAAATCTGCAAACCAACCTGACCTGCTCCATGAGGTAGTGCAATGGGATGAGGCTATTTTTAAGCTTTAAAATACAACAGAAAGACAAACTTTAACAATAAATTATGGATAAATGGACTAAGTGCCCTGGATATTAACAGAAATATTATCTCACAAACAGAAGTTCTATCTTCTAACACTTTTGCCACTAGTATTTCAACATAGTAAGAGAAATTAAGGAAGTCTGAAACCTCTGCTAGTAAAACGTATTCCCGGGGAAAAGCTTTTTATACCATATTTCAATGCAAAGTGTGCCCCTAATATCAAACTCTCCCCATTTTTTCTTTCCTGTAGCTTCTCCCAAAGAACAGGACGACTGATACGGTACCATATAAATCTCTCATCATGATGCCTCTGACCTGTATCAGCTCCTCACCTTCCCTGCACACAACAGCCTGTGTCCTATCACAGCCACCAAAACTGTCACCTGGCCTTGGATCAATCCAGTTACTCTGCCTTCTCCCCCTGGGTCCTGCAGGTCACCAAATGTGTCACCCCGCCTTAAATTTGGGCACAAAGGCATTACAGTGACACTGCCCTATTTCCTGAGTGAGCAGACGTGTCACCTGGCACTCCTCCCCATGGTCACTTCTTCTACCAGCTTACCTTGTGCCACTGCTGCCAGAGTTGTCACCTTGGCCTTGTACACACCCACACAGCTGATGTCTCTGCTCATCGCATCTCCCGCTTCACCCTGCCTCTACAACCAGCGTTTCCCTTCATCTTTACTCCCATTGACATCCATCCTAGGTTTAGTATCAGAAACTCTGCTGGAAATTAGTTTTTGTCTCACTGTCTAGAAGAACTGATTTACACGCACAAACACACACAGAGCCCAGAACTAAAGAGCTTAAATAGAACAGCAAGACAGGCACATGCCACAACCAAGTAACTGCCACTGCTACAGGGCCTAGCTCATTTTTCTCTTTATGATCCTCACTATATATCTAAAACTAGACTGTAAGCTCTCCGAAGTAGGGCTTGGCTTTTCTATATGCTCCAGTAAAACAAATTACATAATAAAAATAACTGATGTTTGAAATGTAATTGGTCACTAGAATTTGCAAATCAGTAAGATAAAACTAGAACAGCTCTGTAAATCAGCAGGTGATGAATTGGCCCAGAGTAAAATAAGCTGAGCAGTCCCTGTCAGGATGTCACACAGAACGTGTATTTACAGCTCAGAGGCACTCTGCCTTCTCAGTAGAATTTGCAGATTTCTGATTCTAATCTCCAAAAGCAAAAGGCTTCGCACAGAACAACAGATGGATTATCGGCACAGGGTGTCTAGGAAGAGCTCACACCCCTGCTCGGAGGTTAACATTTGATTTCTGTATTATATGGTCATCTTTGACTGAAAGAATCGATACACAAAATTAATTCCCAGTTCTCAACACTGCCTTTTCAATTGCAGCTACAGGAAAAAATAATTTCTTGTTCAAAGCAAATAAGAAACAAGCTAAATACTACTACTGCCAGGACTACGATTTGAAAATGAAATCAAGGAACCGCAGCAAAATAATCCCCCCAAAATGGAAAAAAAAAAATATAGAAAAATTAGTCTTTACTGCAATGAACTCTTCATTAAATATAAGGTTTAAAGAGTCAACATTGTACCAGATATCTGTGCCACCTTTGGTGACAAGATAATGATGATTCTATAATCTAAAGGACTGGATCCAAATGGCTTTTGGTCACTGTTAGACCAGGTGGTCAAAAATTGTTTCAATACTGAGAAATGCTATGTTTTTAGTTCAGTGCACAGTCGTAGTGCTTATAGTGGTCTGTGAAGGACAGCCATGGTGCAGAGCACCCCAAAGCCCTGTCCCAGTGAGCTGCCCCATGGCAGGGGGGGCACAGCACAGGCACCGAATGACGTCTCTGCCAAGAGAGGCAAACGTAACTCATGGGTGAGCACCTGCCAGAGCCCAGCACTCACCACCACAGCTTGCACAAGGGCCTGTGCCCATCAGGTCAAGAAATCAAAATATTCAGGCTATTTCTGCCTCTCCATTGGTGGCTCACTAAGGAGACACGAGTTCTGTTCAATGCTGGGAACAGGAGCCATGAGGCGTCACCCGAGATGTTGGGTAGCTCAGGTACATCCAGCTGCAGCTGGACAACAAACTCCTGTCCATCCCAGGATTCCCAAATAAATGCACTTGGATTCTGTAATACTCATCTCCCCCACGAAGCACCCTATGATCTAGAGATGAAGATTATTATTAAGAATTATATTAGACAGTAGTTAAAAGCAGTTCAAAATCATGCTTCCAAGCATTCTCTTTTCCTCATTTTTCCATGGTATTGGGCAAATTTCTTAACCTATTTCTTGCTGTCTTCTGCATTTTTTCTTAGTAATGACAATAAAAGTCTGTATCCAAATTTAAACATTTATGAAGACTTTTCACAACTTCCTTGTAAAATGCTTTAAAGAGGGCAAAGGGTCACTACTGCCAGATATTATTTGGAGTGGCTTTCTAATTGCTGAAACAGTTGATTTTTACTCTTGGCCCATGGCCCCTGTGGCTGGCACCGTGTGGTTGCCATCCCGTGGGGCTTCTGCCTTCTCTTCCTTCTGTTCCAGTACACTGCCAGCTGTACCTGCTGTATCTTAAACAATTTTGGTTCTCTTGCTTGTTTCATATACCTATGTCTATCTCCAAAATGGAGAAAAATACCTATTTTCTCCAGTAAGCTGTCAACCCAGATACTACACAGAGACCCAAAAACTCTAATCCTAGCTACATTACTGTCTACTGTGCAAAGAAAAGCGAGCCCGTTTCCAAGATGCTTATTTACCAAATAGACTATAAAAGGTATCGAGGGAGTCATTCCATTCAATTGGGTCAATCTTACGTATGTAAATATGTATTTAAATTTGGTAAATATGTACAGTATTTAGAGTATGTGGAGAATGGTTCTTCTGTGGAATGGGGCATCTCTTTCAAAAAGGTTTACACTGCTCCAGGTAAATTAAACTCCTTTACACACCAATATTGAAAGCTGAAATCTGCTGGAAAAGAGATGCCCTCTTTTGTTAACCAATGTGAGTAAACACTGCTGAGCTTTGCAGCATTCAAATTACAGTTATTAATTAAATGTATTTCAATAAGATTAACTTAGTGGACTTGATACAACATCTAATTTTAAGGGTAGAAATAAACAGCCAGTTTCACATGAGAAATGAATCCAATCCCATAATTTAAAGACTGTGTGTGTGTGTATGTATATTTGTATGTGTGTACATCCATTACATACATGTGCATGTGTTTTTCTTCCCTGCCCTCAAAATGCAAAACATTCCTAAAAAGTAAAATTCTTGGTAACATTTTTCTGTTCATCCACTGGAAACAAAAACAAAATCTTGGTGCCTTCAGCCTTCTAATTGGAAAGCCTCACTGGAGAATAAATCTGTTGATGCTAAATTACTATTCCCACTGGTCTGCAACCCTAAATTTTATGTGCAACTAGGCGAAGCAGACCTCTGTTAAAAGAAATGGTTTTATTGAAGAGTTCTCCAAGTAAAAACATCAAGCTCCTTGATACATGCTCATTAGAACTCTTAACAGAACAACTCTGAAATAAATATATTTTTGAAGTCCTTATGTCGGTACTCATTTTTGTAGGAGAAGCTCTTCCACCATCCAATGGCTTATTAAGGAGTAATGGAGGGTGGGAGGGGGACACACAGGAAATCAGCATATTTCAAGGCTTAGAGTGAAGAGGTTTTCAGCTGTGGCAAAAGCTCTGGAGTTTTCATTTAACAGAAAATTCCCTCTCCAGCCCAAGTTCACACCTCTCATAGTCAGTATCAAAGTGCTATGCCATGAGAAACACATTAGGCTACGCTTATTTATATTACACCCTAAACAGCAAGTCTAAATAATTCAGGATTTCTACAGCTTGAAGGGGTAAAAAAAAAAACCCCAAAGAGTTACCATTTTTAAAGTCTGAAAGTGTGTGCTGTTGGGCCTCTTAGAGCCGCCAGCTTCCCTTGGACAAATGACACAGGATCTGTAAGAAAATCCAAAACCTTTCCATCACCCTAAGACTCAAAAGCACTTTGAGGGAGGCAAGCGAGGGAGGAAGGGAGAGCAGTTTGGGGCTTGGATCAACTTCGCTTAGTAAAAATACAGAAAAGATAGAAGACAAACTTGAGGCTTGGACACAAACAGGCAAAGATCAGCAGGCACAGAAGCGGGCTGGGTCTCTGGGCCCTGCAGTGCCCGCAAGGGCAGGAGCTAAGGGCTCCTGCCCCCGGGCCAGCTCCAGGGCTCCGAGTGCACCCCGAGCTGCAGGTCACCCAGCCAGAGCGAAGCTGCTGCCTGCCCTTTATGGGGATCCATAAAGATCTATCAACCTGTAACAGTCACTTCATAATTCCCCACTCTAAAAAGCAAAAGCAGTGTGCCAGAAATGTCCACCCTTTGTGGAACTTGCAGCTACATGGTACTTCAGATAGACTGTCTCTGTCTGTGTATTACCTACACCCAGGAGGTGGCTAAAAACATGCAAAAGTCAAACAGCACGTTTACTTTTTATGAAGTGTAAGCAGTGCTGATACAGTTCCAAAGATGGTAATTGAAAAATTGAAATCTCTTAATTTCTGTCATCAAATAGGCTTGTGAAAGCTAAGTAACATTATAACCTGGATTTCCATAGGCCCGAGCCAAACAACTCTGCTCAGCATCCCCATTAATATTCATGCAACTTGCAGCTAATGTGAGAAAACACAGGGGAGGCGAGATAGATAATTCTGTAATTCATGTGGACTAACAACTGAAACTGTCCAAAAGTATGAATAAATTTTCTCATCGTTACCTTTTCTCCTCCCTTAAAATAACTATGGAAAACATACTGATCATAGCTAAACCTGTAAAGGGTGGTAGAACTTATTCGTAGGTTCTCATGCTAATTGTGAGTCGCCCCAAAGCAAAGCACGAAACAGCTCAGGAGAAACCCTCTCTCTACGTGGTGTCTACTGCTGTGGATTCCAGAGGTTCCAACCACAGAATCACAGAAGCCCTGTGCTTGGAAAGGAAGCAGCTGAACTCTCCTGTAACACACACTGGTCCCCTTCCCCTCTGACAGGCGAGTTCGGGTCTGGTGCCGCTCTCCCAGCCAGACCCACCCTCAGCCTGTGCAGGCAGTCCTGCTGACTGCCCCACCGGACTGTCCTACAGCAGCCTGCAGAGAATGTGGGTCGCCTAATATTAGTATCATAATAAAATCAGCTTTTGCAATCAGCCCTGACACCTTCAGCTGACTGCTGTTTTCCATTAAAACTGTCTCTTAGATCAAGTTATACAATGAAATTCAGCTTTCTGCTGCCTCCATTTTCAACAGATTATAATGAACAACATCTTACGTATGCATAATACCTTTAGTAGTGTGTCAGAAAAGAATAAAGTACTCTTTCTAACAAAAGCCTGGTTAGAGTAGAAGACACAAAAATCAAGCACAAAAAAAAAGTCTTCTGAACTAGCATTGAATTTCAACATTCTACTTGCTTATCATATAGTATAAATAATTCACACTTGAAAATCTTATTTTCAGAAATGTTTACTGACACAGCAAAAATCCATGTGAGAGGTTACTGACATGACATGGAAATGTATACCTGAAAGACCAGAGTGATCACTGAAAGGATGAGCAAAGAATTAATCTAAGGAGAACATCAGCTGAGAAAATGCACTGGCCTGATTAAGCTAGGTGGTAATTAGAATCATACCGAAGTCTCCTTCATTTCAGACCTGTCCAATGGTAGATGTGCTCCAAAACACCAATCTGTACTATAGACTTCTTCTGCTACTGCTTCAGTCTTTGATCTTGTTTGTATTTTCATTTGAAAGGCACGAAGAGAAAATTACTAGGAGAAATCTACCAGGATAGGGAAATAAAATTTTGTTGATGTCCTTTTGCTTTAGTCTACTGCAATGAGTTTTGCAGTTCTGGGAACATGAAGCAATCCCCCACACTGGCAGAGCACTGAAGAGGTGGGCAGAGGCAGGGCCGGGCTGCTGGGTCCTGGACAGGAGCAGGAGAAGCTGCTGCAGTGGCTCTGCACACAAAGACGTGTGAGGCCCACGGCTGGAAATACTAACAGCAGCAACATGTATTTGCCACCTGCATTAACAGGCTCATTCTTTCATGAAACAAAATTTCCCACTTAAAGATCTGAAAATACTAATTTCTGTAACTCTACATGGATAAATTAAACCTCAGAACGAGGAAAAAACAGTTCAATCTGCTCTGTCTCAATTTGCGTGTGGATGTGGCTGTTCTAATCCAGACACGACACACACTACTGCTGTGAAACGGAGTGGCATTGTCTCATAGCTTGCTCTCAACTGTCCCCCCAAAAAGGGACTTCTGCTGGAATCCCTGGCCAAAATGGAAAGCCGAGCGGTCAGAGGACAGGAAGAGGCTGCGAGGGCCAGGGGTGCCAGTGGGGTGTTAAGTTGCCTGCGTCCCACCCACTGCAGCCACTTATGTGTCGTCCTTAGGAACCATTACCCCTCCTAGAGTGACAAAAGCCTCAAGTGAAAAGGTTTGTTACTTCCTACAAAAAAAGGTTGAAGGAGAGGCATAAAAACTGCACAAAATTTTAAATGCAATTATCTTAGATTAGAATATTTGGCTTGAAAGATCTGGAGGGTATTGGTTTTGATAAGACAGAGCCACTTGACAAGGCCTGTCACCACTCCAGGTCTCTCTGTTGTCAACTAAAGATGAAAGGACATCACAAAGAATTAACTTCAGCTTTTAAACATTTTGAAAATGTCAAAGGGGTCATAGCTGATCTATTTCCTTATACAGCATATTCACTTGATGAAATTTGCGGTAACAATGTGTTTTTACTTTTCATTCAAATTGGTCTAAAATCCTGGTAATTGATCACAGACTAATGAGAGCTGACACGGGACTGGTGCGATTGGCTGAGCTTTGTATCAATCACAGCTGCTGCCGGTCCACGCTGTGCATATTAGACTTTCTAATGGCACTAATTGGCGAGCACAGAAAAAACCTGCTAAATCTCCTAGTGTAGTTTCCAGAACCATTTATTTGGTTTCCAGTTACACTAAAGCCAATTTAAGCCCTTTTATAACTAACACCTTCCTGCATATAGGACCTATTGTTCATGCTTTCTCACAAGCCGTCTAAATAGTCCTTAAAATATTCAGTGAGATGACTCTGTATTAAAAATGGGTCCAATCTGTGAAACAGCAGAAGTAGAAGTAGAAGCTAAATATTTGTATTGACCTTTTAGGAGCATTAGCCAAGTCAGTAAAATCTCTTAAAGGCATCTTATTATGCATATAGAGGCTAAATTTTTAAATCTCATTTAAAATAACATGTAGCCACATTTGCTAGAAAGTGATTTTATATTTCCAGAACATATTAGCATCTCTAAATATGAAAGTTATCAGTTAAAACAAGTTGAAATGCTGTTGTATCATGCTAATTCTTCCCCCCACCCCTTCCATATGATTTGGAGAGAAAGGTCAAGCCTGCTGTCACTTCCCTCTAACTGATGCTCAGAGACCGTGTGCACCGAGCATGATACGTTTAAAAGAAACCAAGCAATCGGCCATTTTCTGCATCCACTGTATTAATCATAAACCCTCCATCTTGAGCTAAAACAAGAGATTAGGTGCACAGGAATAAATGCAGAAAGTTTTCTTCTCTGCTCAGAACTGACGAATCCTGTTCCATTTTGGACATGTTCCGCACACTGTGCAAAGGGTAATAATATTAACTGTAATTTATAAGATAGACTGCCAAGGAAACAGGCGTTCAGCTACAGATAAAACTGTACAACTGCAACCGGTGCTCACGATAAACAACAGGATGATACATACAGAAAAGGCAGGTGCAGTGAACACCAGCGCAAAGCCACGGGCTGGGAATGCTGCTGCATGCTTGGCTTTTTCCTACATACTTGCATATTTTCTCTACAGACATGCATACATAGGTAAGAGCACAAGTTTTTATAAACCTCTTGTTAATCACAACATGTGACCTACGCATACATATGTTACATATATATATACATAAACTCACATGTGTGTTTATATACAGAGAGAGAGAGACTACCTGAGATAAGAACATGAGGGATGGAAATTTGTGGCACTGAGCAATCTGGAATATTTTGTATTTCAAGCTATAATAATAAAAAGAACAAGAGCAGGACAGAAATAGTTTAGAACACGCTAGCGCTAAGGTTTAGAACAAACAGACCTAATTATGCTCTTTGTTCTCCAACCTGAGATAAAAATAATCCTTAATGTATTAACAAGACTGTTCAGCAATGCTTCATACATTTCACTAAGCAATTTGTATTTGCTTAGTGGAAATAGCTTAGGAGAAACAACTACCACCCATGTTTTTCTCATACATTTAAAATGGAGGGTACATGCAGGAAAACATATTTTAATAAAGCTACAGTCTGCATTTGCAATCATATGCTAAAAAAGAGAAATAATGCACTGTACAATTACTTATATAGGTTTCTTCAAAATATTTGGCAAACTGAATAAGGTCACATCTGTGCAGTCATGACGTGCAAAACCCCATTAAGCTGCCTCTGGTCAGACGGTGAGAGAACTGCAGTACTGGCTGTAGGTGTTCTGAATGGGAGAAGGAACAATTCCCAGCAGGATTGACAGACGTCACCCAAGGTGACTGTTCTAAAGACTTTCCATTGAGAACTGGCTTGCCTGTATGTTAGAATGTTTCACTCCCATGAGCTGCTGTTAGGCCAGAGGTAAATCTGACCCCGGGTCGGTCGGTCCTCGCTCACACACAGATGGTCCCTGTGCCCTGCCAGAGGCAGCACCTGCAGCACACACCTCCCAACCAGCAAGCTCCTTACACAAATTACAGAGTGATCTAACTGCCTTTTTGTAGCCTATTTGTGAGGGACACATTCCCCATTCTCACCCCTATTTAATCGACATGTAAATGCAGCTCCAAGGAGGAATGTGATGGAGGCCACAAGGAGAACGTGGTAGGGCAGGAGGTGGGAGAGATCAGGGGGAGGTTTTCAATGCACCAGAATGAAATTCTGCAAATACACTGATCCCCTTCAACAACAGTCTGTCCAAAGTAAGAAGAGAAAAGCATCAAATTTAACTTACAGATGCTCATCTGTATTTTACTCTAAATTAACATACAAAAGCCTTAATTTTGACAGTTTACATGTACTGAGAGCTTAGACCGATGGCCAACGCAACAATCCCTCCCCCTTCAAACCCATTGGTGCTAGAATATCAAAACCAAACCAGAAGGTAGAGAGGCTGCCCACCTTTCTCTCTCCCAGTTTTGTAATAGGCAAAGGAAAACTAGAACCATAGGTGCTCTGTTGGTTGCTGCCTACTCTAGAGCTTATTTGGACTATGAAGTTATTCTGCATGTGCATACAGAAAGGAGATTTTATAAAAAGAGAAATGAGGAGCCATTTTCCAAGGCAGTCTCATCGAGGACTGAGGAACTCTTCACAAATCTTATCAGAAACACTTTCAAATGATCCTTCCAAAATTTCTACCTAGCTGTCAAGAAAACACAAAACTCGTTTAAAACTCAATGCACGTTAAAAACAAACAAACAAACAAACACCACAACCAAACAACAAACAAACCTCTGCAGACAGCAGCAAGGTGCCCTTAGCTTCCTTACTTTCTTTTCAGGCCAAAATACATTGCACAGACATTGCAAGCATTTTGGCACAGCAACTTCTAAGAAAAGAGGAGGAAAGTCCTTGAAGAATGTAATTTCCTCATCAAATTATATTTAATGGCATTAATATGCATTTTCTATTTTCAGTCCTAGGATAAAAAGTCAAGGCAAGAGAATGTGAAAGCATTTCAGATACTGCAGGTGAACTCTGAAGCCCCTATTTTCTAATTAAGAGGATTTGAGGTTAATCAGTTTAAAATTGCATTGATTTATATAATAATTTTGATTCAATGAGGAAATAAATTGAAACTAATTATGAGGTACATCTTAAGTATATGTTCTGTTTTGCTGCTGGTTCAAGATTTGGATATAATACAAGCAAAAGTAACAACCACCCAGTGGAATTCTCATGGATCTACAGTGGTGCCAGTGCCAAACAGACAAAGCAGAATCTCTGAAGTAATACCCTGAGCAAGGAAAGATGAGAAAGAAGAATTTTGTTTATCAACAGCTAATAAAGAGAAACTGAAAAATATTAAGTATTTATTTAATTCACCTTACTACGTTGCTTAATCCTGATGTATTTAGTATGGGAACAGAATTACTCTAGAACTAAAGCAACAAAGAGTGAGTTTGCTCCCGAAAGGAATCACGACACTTTTCTTTGGCTCCTCCCGCATGTACTCTTCTTGACTTGATCTCATTAAAACAAATCAGGATCCAGGTCCCTTTTGCAGTTGTACACGGACACACACACCCCTAAACTGGTCAAATGGCAAGCTCCCCAGAGCAGAGGCTGTGTGCTTTTAGAATGTATGGGCCTGCAGGCAAAGACTTAGCGGAGAGTACAGCGGGGTCCAGTCCCCGACTGTAACCCGTGGGCTTGGGGCTACCAAAGCAATCAAAACCTGCAGCAAAGTACCAGTGGAGTAATCTACCCATTTAAACACAGAGCAGAGATTCTGATTCTAATTAGGTTTCTACCACCATCTTCCACAATCTTGCTATTCAGAGATCCTCCCTTTCTCTTTTCATAGCACAAGTTATCTTGAGATAACTAAAGTCCCATTTAAAAGCTGATTTTAATCATCTGCTTTGCTAAATTGAGTGAATTTGATTAAACCATTCTAATCTACGTTAGTAACCTTCATAATCAATTTTCACCTCCTCAAGTTTTCCGGACATGCCAACTCCCAGAAATTTGATGCTCCAGCACTAGAAATCACAATCACTGGAAGCTCGACACAGAATTTATTACTATCAACATGATCCTTTCTTGTTTACAATGTATAACACCCAAAGGGCTATAACAGAATCTGGTCCACAAGGCAGTGAATGATACACAAATAAATAAAGCCACAGGGCAGATTATTTGCTACTATACAGCACTATTGCTTCACTGGTTTCAATTGAGTTTTTTGTACCAGTTTACTAGCAAAGAATCTCTCCCCGAACAATAACATGATAATGATTGTGCTCATACAGCTCTGTCCATGTGAATTCTCAAATACATTTCCAGACACTCATTAATTAGCACTTCTAAAACTCTTGAGTTAGTGATACGGAGTGGTGACATCCCCTCGTGTCCAATAAAATGGACACCTCCAATACCGGCAATCAATATTTTAGGGAACAAAATCCTGTACTGTTCTACAGCCAATATTATTTGCCAAAGCACCAAAGTATTCCCCAGTAGTCTCTGACCAGCACTGAACTAGCAGAATCTCGCTTCTTTTCAAGATCTGAGCAGACTGCAACATAAGGTGGGACACTGCTGCTAGCACATCAATCATGCCCGAAGATTAAAGCACCGAGAGTCCCTTCCTTAAAATGAAACCCTGCATTCCT
>NW_008600401.1:33341-34386 GCF_000691845.1 Merops nubicus
CTGAGGCTGCAAAAGCTTCGGGTTCAAAACGCAGAATATTTTTTGTGGTCTTAAACAAACATTACTGCAGAATCCTGAAACACTCATTTATTTGGAATTAACACTAATTGCATTTGAAGACAAAGACTTTAAAGATTAAATAAGGCAGGCAAGCAAACAAACCTCACTGCCAGACATGCTGGGACTGCTCTAAAAGGCCTGTATTATATTCCATATGCCTCATAGTTGTATTTCCTTATGCAATTGTAACAGAGGTTTGAAGTCCTGTAGCTTACTTTAGCTCTCAGTCTGACATTTTCTTCCATCTGCTTTTACTTTGGCATTGGGCTGGAATGGATTCTTGAATAGACACAAACACAAGTGAAATCTGGTAGTCTCCCCAAACCAAGAAGTACAAGTCAATGGACGTTTAAGTCCCTCTTCTGGGGTGCCAGCTCCTGTTGAACACCTTTATGTTGACAAACCAGTATTTCCTTTGAGCACACTGCACTTATAACAGGGTTTGCTCTCTAAAAAAAGAGACAGTAGACATTAAAATGACTTGTCGGAAAAGCATATTATATTTTTTAAGTGCAACATATTTTTTTCCTAATTCAAAACAGCAAATGTTAAACTTAAAGACTCTTCCTAGTGCATGTTAGTGACAGGCAAAGCTCCCAGAGGGGTGACTGCCTTCAAAGACAGGTAAATGAGGGCCCATATAAAACAGCCAAGTATTGATGTTGTAGTAAAATTCAAGAAAAACACATTGGCAGACAAGTAAATTTGTCACTAATAATTTAATGTAATTTCCCTAAAATGGAGGTAATAGGTACTCAGGGAATACACCTCCAGGGTTTACATCAAATGTGCATGTGGAAAATTGTGAAATAATATTTTTTTTTTTAAATGTAGATGCTTTGGCTGACATGTTAGTTTATGATGAAAATCGCTCTCCTGAAATGATAAAGGGGAAGGAAAAATATAAGCTTCCAAACATACACAACTTGTATCTTCTAAAACCATCCCCAAAATGACAATTCAGATACAGAGAGTGCTGAATGCC